>NC_056745.1:607367587-607657587 GCF_019279795.1 Protopterus annectens
AGAAACAGAATAAGTAAATAAACATTACAAGGATGAGCTTTTATCTAGGCAAAACAGTGAAGTTCTGAATTTCGTACTGGCCAGGTGTATGTGTCGGCCTGCAGACATCTGACATATGTCCCACATTGATCATATGAAGAGGTGGCAACCCCACCATAGGTGCATCTTGGCTAGCAATAGTGTTAGGTGATTCTATATATGATTGCGTGTTCTACTCCTGGCAGTGGTCGTTTTACCCTTCAGAGCAGGTGCTATTAGTACAGGGGTGATTAATGCTGGTTTCACCTGTTCTGGACATCACTGACCGTGATCTGCGCGATATTCGGAGAAGCTTATCCCTGTTTTGCGCATATCCATATAGTCATATTTAAACGTCGCTTACCAGCAGTGGGCAATACATATTCCCACTAAAGTGTGCTACACATATGATCTGATGACCTGCATCCGACATGCATTACTCATGCCTTCGGGATTACGTTACATCCCTTGCAGGATGTGGGACCGGGAACATGCATGACGGTCACTGCATTTAACACATGGCCATCTGGGATTTGTACACGTGTTATGTTGTTTTGTACGTGGAGTATACTACAGCTGTTACTCCATACTGCACTCGCATGGGTAACTCAGTTAGTTTACATATTGCTGAGTCCAGTTAATGGTATGTCCATGTGATGTTTACTGGATGTGCTCCGGCATTGGGTATGTATATCACAGTGAGCCACACACGATACTGTGCTACACCTTCAAACGACCGTAGGTGGAGCATGCTGGGGTGACGAATACCTGTCATGGGTACACCCCATGCCTTGACACATCATCCATGATTATATTATGTGGATCCCCTCATTAACGCAGCAGGGACTCCATGCTGAGTGTGTGCAGAACAGTGCTTACACACATGTGCTCCCACAATTGCCTCTGCTCCACTAAGCGACAGTTGGTTACTTGATTTTGTGACGACAGCGGACACTGTTTGCCCCGTTTGGTGTATGGCCTCTGACAATCGGCCGTGTACCTACCGATGTAGGGAACCTATACACACAGCACCACCATATGCTGATAGGCACATGTACTGTTCAGGTGTTGACATTCCGTGTTCCGATAGCTGTTGTGTGTACAATGTTTGAGGGCTGCCTATGTAGGATTCACACAGTGGGCCACCTATACATTACAATTTACAGGTGGTCGTGTTTGTGCGCCATCCATTTTACTGTGTGTGCAGGTGGAGTGGTGTGTCAGTCCGTAGGGGCCTACACTGTCAGAGTATGTGCTATACGTTCCCTCTTTGCCAAGGCATAGGCATATTGGGCACGCCTCCATCTGCCTACTGGGGCTGGCACAGGGTGTTCATGGTCTGAATCCCTCTGTGCCTGTGATGGCCTTGGCAATTGTGGTGGGCTATGAGGGTTTTCACCATTTTGTCCCTGCTGCAGCTGTTTCTGCAGGATCATATTATGTAGCATGGCACATACTATGACGATGTGGGCACACGTGCCTGGAGAGTACTGCAAGGCTCCACCAGATGTGTCCAAGCACCAGAACCATGATTTCAGCATCCCGAACACACGCTCTATGATGATTCTGGTTTGTGCATGTGCCTCATTATGGCGTTCTTGCATGGGTGTATGTGCATTTCTGATGGGAGTCATCATCCACGGCTCCAGTGCATAGCCAGCATCCCCCACAAGGTGGCCATGTGGGATGTCCCCCCTGACAAATACCTGATACAGCTGTGAGGCATGCCAGATATGGGAGTCATGGTAGCTTCCAAGGCTGCCAGCACACACATCCATGACAATGCCATGGGCATTGCACATGACCTGGTAGTTGATGGAGTGGAATCCCTTGTGGTTTATGTAGCGCCTGCCATGCTCACCAGGTGGTGACTTGATTTGTATGTGCGTGCAGTCTTTCGCACCCAGTACCTCCGGGTAGTGTGCCACATGGTGGAAGTGACGCATATTGCTGGCCAACTCCTCCTGAGTTCGGGGAAGTATATATGCTCATTGGCATGTGGTAACATGGCATCCGGGAACTGGTGTAGTACCCTGGATGCTGATGCCTGTGAGATCCCCATTATATCTCCAGTTGGCCTTTGAAAGGTACCTGTGGCTAGTATTCGCAAGCTTACACATACCTTCGTGTCCACTGGGATGGGTTCCCCTCTGTTGTTTCTGGTTCTCAGGCATGGCCGGCACAGCTCCACTATTTGCTGTAAGATGTCCCTGTCCACCCTGTAATGCTCTACTATCTCCAGATCATGTAGCCCCTGGTAGGTTACCCTTGGTCTGAACACTCTTCTCCTCCTCTGGGGCCTGCGGTGGATGTCGGCATCATCCTCCACAACACCGTCAGTCTCTAACACATGCTGATGAATCACAGCTATGGTAGCTCCCAACATGTACATTTTAAAAGTTCCCCGTGTGTTTACACCTATGGTGCAGTGTTTGGGAATACACAGGTGTGTGTAGGGTGCTTTCACACTTTATACTATTGTGCTGTGAACACCGATGATGTCATAGGGTGTGTATGTACGATCGTAGCTACAGGGTATCTTATGTGTTTTACTACCGGAACTACTATTGTGGTGCCTTTGGTGTTGAATTACATATGGCTGACGTGGATTACCTCTTGACCTTCCCTTTACATTTCTGCACGTTCCACCTACCATTTTCTGGCATGCATCCAGCAGCCTGCTTTCATTTGTACTTTCCTAGACCTGGCGTATCTTGCGTAATGTGTGCTATTGTCGGTCTACTGTCGGTTTGCTTTGCTCTGCTATGACAGATCTCCTATCTTTGCAATCCAATGCCTCCCCTCCTTTCTTTGCATTCCAATGCCTCCCCTATCCTGTTTTGCAGGTTTCTGCGAGCAGACTTGTCAGCTGCCATTGATTGGCCGCCGTGAGTTGATTGGTGTTGATTGCTCATTAGTACTCCAATTACCCTACTTCAGTATTTCCTTCTTTTCTTCCCCTGACCTTCCTGTTTGTGCTATTGTTCGCGGCACATGCATCCACTTACTGGGTTTTGGGCACGTTTTCATCCCCATACACATGCGCTTTTGGGCACCATGTGTGCTCTCAGCTAAACAATTCTATACCTTCCTCCCCACCCCTGTCCTGCAGCTTTGCTTACCAATGGCCAGGCCAGATTTGCATTGCTCCAATGTGCTTACTGCTATGGTGGCACACCCCTCTGTTGATGTCATGTATCTCCTCTGAGCCACTCCTGAGTGTTATAGCGCTGCGCCGTATGGTACAACCTTCATCCGGTGGGACATTTGCGATTCAGTATTATCTGCCTCATTTGCATGGCATTGACTACTAATTCATAGTTACCGTGCCGAACACTGTCGCAGGCCCTTAGCAACCCTTGCACCTTGGTTGTGGTGTTCCATGCCTACCATTGTGTATTGTGGTGTAAACCTGATTTGTATTACATTGCGATTTTATGACATTTTTATATAATTTCTTTATGTTCCAGTTTGCACACACATGCCCTGCGGTTGTACTGTGCGTTACTGTGGACATGACATTAAATGATGTTTTTTAGGTGTTGTGCATCTTTTCTTATGCCATTGGCTGTGTATTTCGCCATTGGCATATGTTAACTTTGTAATACATGAGTCTGGTCCGCTTCCATAGCTCTGATGTTCTGTTTGGGAAAATGTAAACCGTGTTTTTTGGTTTACATTTCCATGGGCTTACGCAACACCTGCACCACTTCATGAATCACTATCTGCCTTCATTTGCATGGTGTGACACTGCGCATGGGATGATTAGCATACCTATGCCGAAGGCTGCGCAGTTCTGGCATATGCCGGTAGTGCACGTGTTATTGGATCGTACCTGAATCGCTCGACGGCCATATTTGGCGTTATTCCTCCTACGCTACGCCTGGTGCAAGCTTCATGAATCCTGGGGATAGTTTCACAGATAGAGTACACATACAGAGGAAAATGCTCACTGACTCATGAAATATTTTCACCTCTAATTTCATGATGCACAAATAACCACAATGGGATGGATATGTTGTTTTGGAATATCAAGAAGATTTTATGGTATAATGCAAAATTAAACAAATATGTACATGTGATGGGTGTACTGCTTTAACAATGAAACTGATACAGTTCCTTTGCATAGTGTATAAATTTGCATGACACTTGTTCTTTTCTCTCTCTCTCTCTCTTTGTGTGTGTGTGTGTGTGTGTGTGTGTGTGTGTGTGTGTGTGTGTGTGTGTGTGTGCACGTGTGTATATATAATATGCACACACACAGACACACTGAAAAAAGCTGAGAATGTTGTCAGTAGTCAGAACTAGTACTTCTTTTTAAAGGGTTCTCTAATTCGGTCACATATTTAAGATAAAAACATATTTAATTAAATATGAAAATGTATAACTGTCTGATTCCAATAAAGATTTTCAACGAGTGCAGCACAATTAAGCATAGTGATCTTCCCTGATTGAGCAACTCAACACAGACTCCAATATGTTCATTTTAAAGGACATCCTCTTTCAAATTTTTAGAAATGTATATGCACCTTGACATTCTGCTGTGGAATTCACAAAAATTCTTACACATTCCTCTGCAATTCACAAATATATATTGCTGTAATAATCACTAGTGAGGATTCAGGAACAAGTTGTACAAGAGTAAAGCCTCACTGTGCATAACACATTCATGCAGCAGTTTCTCATTAATAAATAGGTATAAAATGTTATGCAGTGATACTTCTCATTATGTATATGTATGAATATATATATATATATATATATATATATATATATATATATATATATATATATAGCTCAACCACAAATGAATGAATGAATCACATTTGATTAAAAATTATCTAAGCTTGTAGAAAATAACTGTTGGCATGGTTTTGGAGTATAGGAATTACAACACAAATGAGTGTTGATCAGTGTTAGTTCCTTACTAATTACCAATGTTATGTTGTACCTCCAGGTCTAGAAATTTGCATAGGTGAATCAGTAGTGATTCATTGTATGAGTATTCTCTTTTCTTTGCAGTTGTGTGATTGTGAAGTTAGTATATTTAAGTTAGGAGGGATGGGGACAAAGACCCCCACATGGGGGGGGGGTGCAGGAGGACATGTCCCTCTGAAAAAAAGCTTTTAGAAATATATTTAATATATGTGCCATTTTCAGTGAAATATGTGTTTATGTTTTGTGGTTTTGATTAAATGTGCTTTAGATCAAATCTACTACTTTTTTAAATAAAATATGTTTTAGATCAAATGAACCTTAGTCATATACATAAATATACATGTATTGTATCACAGGGTGCATGGAGAAAGTTGTATTTATTTATTTATTAGCCAACTGGGTAAGTAAACTGATTCATGTAGTCTTTTCAGCCTTGACCCAGGCCACGAGGTCAGGGGTAAATACAATGTATATGAACAGTTAGTGCAGTCAGTCAGGCTAGGAAGTGAAGAAAACCAGAGTATCCAGAGAAAATCCATGCAGATATGGGGAAAGCATTCAGTCTTTATATACAGAGAGTGATTAGAAGACAGAAGTAAACTCCAGCCTTTGGAGTTGTGAACCAGAACACACATAACTGCACAATGCAAAACATGTCATAGTTATGAACCTAATTCTAAGATGATATAAATATGTGCGACAAAGGGAAATACTGCCAGCCCAGCTATCTGGAATTTTGTAAACAATTCTATCTCATTTGTGAATATTGATATGATTTATGCAGAAGTGTGTGTAAAGTACTGAGCTAAAATTTAACCACAGCATGTCCTATTGGAATAGAACAGGAATGTACCTGGATTATTGTGACTGTTTAGATGTGCCTGTTTAATGGAAAGTGGAACACAGGAGGTTAACTTAAAAAAATCAGAGAAAATAGTTGAAATTAAATTGTTTCATGACTATGTTATGAAAGAGATGTTATCTCTCAGTTTCAGTGCAGTAGCAGACACAATGTCTAGAGCAAGACGTTTTTTGTATTGTCTTGAAAGTGAAGTAATTACTAGGTTTAAAATGCAAAAGCGTTTTATTGTTTTATGACTTCCAGAATCTGCAAACACCTGAGAGAGATGTATTTTTCACAGAGAGATGTTAAAATTCTGTTAGCCTTTGACAACGGGGGTAAAGCTGTGGAACTGAAGTCAGGTTATTAAAAGAAATGTCATCCAAGCTAACCCAGCAGTAATATTTGATATTAATTTAAGAACTCTTTCAGAGAGAGACATGTCATTTTGTATTTGTCTTTGACCTGACAGCATCAGCTGGGAAACATCCACTCACCTTGCTTAGCTGTAAGTAAGCTTTTAGGGCATAGTAACTCTTTTAGCTTCAGATAGATGTATAGTAAAGTATAGCTTAGATATTTTCTTTATTTATTTGAGACTGTCCTGCAATGTTGTTTTAAATATTTTCTGTGATTTTGAACTCTGATGTAACCGATTACTAATTATTGTCTTCTTCTTTTATTATTTATTATTAAATATATTTAAACCTTTTAATTGTGGCTGGTCTGTTTAGAGATATTTAAACTCTGAGAGTACTTGCATATCTATATGGTGACACTGTACGGGCCACTCCTAAATAGCCTTGCTCTTGGTCAGACTAAAATTTGAATTAATAATAATTAGTAGTAATAGCAACATATACACATATACATACCAGATCGGTCGAGGCCCAGGTTAACAACGACCGCCACCAGTACTGTTGGCCAACAGGGTGCTGGCGGAAATTGGGCTACTGTTGGCCGAAGGAGGAGAAGAGGCGGAAGGCATGGCCGAAGGCAGGTAAAGGCTAGGACTGTGATAATGAGGGTCGGAACTTTGAATGTTGGCAGTATGACTGGTATAGGGAGAAAGCTAGCTGATATGATGGACCGAAGGAAGGTTGGTATATTGTGTGTGCAAGAGACCAGATGGAAGGGGAGCAAGGCTAGGTGTACTGGAGTTGGGTTCAAATTGTTTTATCATGGTGTGGATGGGAGGAGAAATGGCGTAGGCATTACCCTGAAGGAACAGTATGCTAAGAGTGTTTTGGAGGTGAAAAGAGTGTCAGACAGAGTGATGTTTATGAAGCTGGAAATTGATGGTGTAATGATGAATGTTGTTAGTGCATATGCTCCACAAGTTGGGTGTACAATGGATGAGAAAAAAAAATTTTGGAGTGAGTTGGATGAAGTGGTGATGACTGTACCCAAGGGTGAGAGACTGGTGATTGGGGCAAATTTCAATGGGCATGTTGGTGAAGGGAACAGAAGGGATGAGGAAGTGATGGGTAGGTATGGTGTTAAGCAAAGGAATGCAGAAGGTCAAATGGTAGTGGATTTTGTGAAAAGGATGGACATGGCTGTGTTGAATATGTATTTTAACAAGAGGGAGGAGCATAGGGTGACATACAAGAGTGGAGGAAGATGCACACAGGTGGATTATATCTTATGTAGAAGGGCCAGTCTGAAGGAGATTGGAGACTGTAAAGTGGTGGCAGGGGAAAGTGTAGTTAGGCAGCATAGGATGGTGGTTTGTAGGATGACATTGTTGATCAAGAAGAGGAGGATGAGTGTGAAGGCAGCACCAAGGATCAAATGGTGGAAATTGAAAAATGGTAATTGTGAGGTGATGTTCAGGGAAGAGTTAAGACAGGCACTGGGTGGCAGTGAAGAGTTACTGAATACTGGGTCACTACAGCAGAGCTAGTAAGAGAGATGGCTAGAAAGGTGCTTGATGTGACATCTAGAAAGAGGAAGGAGGACAAGGAGACCTGGTGGTGGAATGAAGAAGTACAGGAGAATATACAGTGAAAGAGGTTGGTGAAGAAGAAGTGCGATTGTCAGAGAGATAAAGAAAGTAGACGAGTATAAGGAGATGAGGTGAATGGCAAAGAGAGAGGTGGCAAAGGCTAAAGATAAGGCGTATGATGAGTTGTATAAAAGGTTGGACACTAAGGAGGGAGAAAAGGACCTGTACCAACTGGCTAGACAGAGGGACCGAGCTAGTAAAGATGTGCAGCAGGTAAGGGTGATAAAGGATAATGAGGGAAACATACTCACAAGCGAGGAAAGTGTGTTGAGCAGATGGAAAGAGCACTCTGAGGGGCTGATGAATGAAGAGAATGAGAGGGAGAGAAGGTTGGATGATGTGCGGATAGTGAATCATGAAGTACAGTGGATTAGCAAGGAGGAAGTAAGAATAGCTATGAAGAGGATGAAGAACAGAAAGGCTGTTGGTCCAGATGACATACCTGTGGAAGCATGGAGGTGTTTAGGTGAAATGGCAGTGGAGTTTTTAAATAGATTGTTTAATGAAATCTTGGAAAGTGAGAGGATGCCTGAGAAATGGAGAAAAAGTGTTTTGGTACCGATTTTTAAGAATAAGGGTGATGTGCAGAGCTGTAGTAACTACAGAGGGATTAAATTGATGAGTCACAGCATGAAGTTATGGGAAAGAGTAGTGGAAGATAGGTTAAGAAGGGAGGTAATGATTAGTGATCAGCAGTATGGTTTCATGTCAGGAAAGAGCACTACAGATGTGATGTTTGCTTTGAGATTGTTGATGGAGAAGTACAGAGAATGTCAGAAGGAGTTGCATTGTGTCTTTGTGGATTTAGAGAAAGCATATGACAGGGTGCTTAGAGAGGAGTTGTGGTATTGTATGAGGAAATCGAGAGTGTCAGAGAAGTATGTAAGCATGGTACAGGATATGTACGAGAGTAGTGTGACAGCGGTGAGGTCTGCGGTGGGAGTGACGGATGCGTTTAAGATGGAGGTGGGATTACATCAAGGTTCAGCTGTGAGCCCTTTCTTATTTGTAATGGTGATGGCCAGGTTGACAGACGAGATCAGACAGGAGTCCCCATGGACTATGATGTTTGCAGATGACATTGTGATCTGTAGTGAGAGTAGGAAACAGGTGGAGGAGACCCTGGAGAGGTGGAGATATGGTCTAGAGAGAAGAGGAATGAAGGTCAGCAGGACTAAGACAGAATATATGTGTGTAAATGAGAGGAAGGATAGAAGTATGGTGAGGATGCAGGGAGTAGAGGTGGCGAAGGTGGATGAGTTTAAATACTTGGGATCAACAGTTCAGAGTAATGGTGAATGTGGAAGAGAGGTGAAGAAGAGAGAACAGGCAGGATGGAGTGAGTGGAGAAGAGTGTCAGGAGTGATTTGTGACAGACTAGTACCAGTAAGAGTGAAAGGGAAGGTCTACAAGAGAGTAGTGAGACCAGCTATGTTATATGGGTGGGAGACCATGGCAGTGACAAAAAGGCAGGAGTCAGAGCTTGACGTGGCAGAGTTGAAGATGTTAAGATTTGCACTGGGTGTGACGAGGATGGACAAGATTAGGAAGAAGTACATTAGAGGGTCAGCCCAGGTTGGAAGGTTTGGAGACAAAGCCAGAGAGGCAAGATTACGTTGGTTTGGACATGTGCTGTGGAGGGATGCAGAGTATATTGGGAAAAAGATGCTAAGGATGAAGCTGCCAGGTAACAGGAAAAGAAGAAGGCCTAAGATAAGGTTTATGGATGTGGTGAGAGAGGACATGCAGGTGGTTGGTGTGACACAGCAAGATGCAGAGGACAGGAAGAAATGGAAACAGGTGATCTGCTGTGGTGACCCCCTGACGGGAGCAGCCGAAAGAAGAAGAAGAATAGTAATAGCAACATTACACAGTAAGATTGGGCACCCTTTGTTAAGGGCCGTAAAGTAGCTGATAAGAGTTGGTTGGTGGCAGTCGGAACTACCTTATAGTCTGGGCAGAAGGGGGCATAGCTAGAAAACCTGTGCCAGCCTTCCCCAGATGTGTCTGTGTATGTTTGTATATAAATCAAATCTCAGAGAGTGTGTGTCATCTACTTGGGCAGGGACATGAAGCACTGGTTGGACAGAGAGGTACTGGAGATCTTGTTTTGGCCACTAAGCTGAGATATCAACCCTATAGCTGTGGCAGTGGGGAGTCTTATTGGGGATCTGGAGAAAGAGGGAGAAACCAACCTCAGACTGACTGTGATCTCTGTGTGCTCTTAAGGGAAATTGCACTTTACTGTGTGTGTACTCATCCTTCCAGCGTGTACATTCCCCACTGTTGCCAGTGGTGAGGATTGAGGCTCCTTAATTACTGGGACAACGTATTGGTTGGTAGTGGTGGGATAGCCACATCACATATTAATTGGCTTGTAGTGGTGTGGATACTGAATTCCTGTAGCCAGTAAACAGTAGTCACTAAGGAAGGTGTTTGTACTCTCAATCAGCCACACAGTGAACATTCAGAGTTCCATATCACAATTGTTTTATTTATTTATTTTTTGTTAGCTTAGTTAGTCAGGGAGAGCAGGCAAGCATGTCAGCAGAGGAGTATGGCAAGCTGACAAGGAGCCAGTTGGCTGAGCTGTGCCAGTCTAAAGGACTGATGCATGCTAACCTGACTAAAGCAGAAATTATTGCAGACTTGGCCACAGCTGCATCACAGACCAGCAATCAGGAGGACAACCAGGCTGGCCTTGGAGATGTACAACTTTCAGAAAATGGACAGTTCAACCTTTCCACAGAGAACTTAAAAATCCATCTGAAGTTAAAGAGACGTGAACTGGAGGCCAAACATTTGGAAATAGAAGCAGCAGAGAGACTGAGATGTCTGGAATCTGAGGACAATGAAAAGCGGGCACAAAACAAAAAGGAGATACTGACTCTTCACCAAGGTCATGGAAGTAATGGGGAAGGGAATAACTGAACCTCAGAAGCAACAAAGGTCAGTAAATTTCTTCCACAATTTATAGAGGGGGATAATTTTGATAGCTTCATTCATATGTTTGAAAGGGTATGTAAACAGTATAATGTTGACTAAGGGCTCTGGATACGGTTCCTGACCCCCCTTCACTATGGTAAAGCTACAACTGCTATTTCTAAATTGTCTGATACTGATTGCTTAAATTATAATACTGTAAAAAACTGTCTTTTAGAATGTTTTAAGTTAACACCTGAAGCTTATAGGAAAAAGGTTCATGAGCATAGACGCAAGGCAGATGAAAGTGTGTGTGAATATATTGCTGAACTAAGAACTTTATTTTCATAGATGGGTGAGTCAGGTCACCACTTTTGAAGGCCTGGCAGACCTTTTGGTGAAGGAACAAGCCCTTAGCACTTTACCTGAGGACATGAGAATCTGGTCAGCTGATAGACAATGCAATACTGCAGATGAGTTGTGGAAGAAGGGAGACCTATACTGAACAAGCAGGGCAACACTGCACAGGAAAGGGACACGGAGTGTTACTCATGGGTCTAAGGGACCCCATGGTAAGTAGCCCAGACTACCCCAACAGAGTCCGCCAATAGCAGGGAAAGCCACTAGTCCAGGTACACATCCAGGACCAAGGGTTAAATGTTTTTAATGCAAACAGTGAGGCCATGTAGCATATAGATGTCCATGGAGGCAAGGTGGGGAACAAAAGGTGGGAGAGCCAGTAAATGGGAATAACAAAATGCCAGCAGTAAGTTGTCTCCAGCCAACAAGGGTACCAAACTACCACAAGAGGTTATATCCTATCTTAATGGATGAGAAAGTGGCCACTGCTAAGACACAGCCTCTGACCTAACCATTGTGAAGCATGCAATGGTTAAAGAGGAGAACTACTTCCTTGGGAAGTCTACTCCAGTCAGAGCTTTAGGAGGGACCCCATTCCAAATACCTTTGGCTAGGATTCATCGTGACTGAGAGGGTGGAAAAGGAAGCAAGCAAGAAGGTATGTTTGAGGATATCCCTGCAGATGTCCTGATAGGGAATGATTTTGATAATGCAGTACCTTGTGTGATTACAGTTACATGCAGTCAGGTTTGGAGACAAGCATGTGAGTCTGGTAGCCTGGGGAGACCCAGACAGACCACACACTTGCAGCCAGGACTGGTGAGGTTGTTACTTCAGGGAGGGAGCTACCCAGTAGAAGTGAGACTGAAGGTGAACCACAGCTGTTTGTGGGTACTGATGTTCCCTTGGACAGAGTGACTGCAAGGGCAGAGGTGAGTAGTAGTACCCAGGCTGACAGTGAGGCACCGCTGTCAGAGGATGCCAGACTTCCTGTAGAAGGGGAGCTGGGAAGGGTTACAAAGAGAGAGCTGAGACAGGCTTAACTCTCAGACCCTACATTACAAGGCCTGAGGGAGGAAACTAGTGAGGCACCTGATTCTCAAGGGAAAGGGGAATCTGTATACTGGGACAAAGGGTTACTGTATAGAGAGTGGACCCCTGAAGGAGGGCTAGAGGGTGAGAGAATACAACATTTGGTAGTGCCCAGAGCCTACCATCTGGCACTCCTAGCCATAGCCCATGATATTCCCTCTGCAGGTGATATGAGCATAAAGCATACAAAGAGACATATTATGCAGAACTTTTATTGGCCTGGGATTTCTAGAGATGTAACAGGGTACTGCAGGACCTATGAGCAATGCTAAAAGGTAGGCAATCCAGGAGACAAGGTGAAAGCTCCTTTGATGCCTTTGCCTGTGATTGAGGAGCCACTTCAGAGGATAGCTATGGATATTGTGGGGCTTCTGAGCACCCCAAGTTCCACAGGGAAAAGTATATCCTAATGGAAGTAGATTATGCTATCAGATACCCTGAGGTGGTGGCTCTGTCCTCCATTGAGGCAGGCAAAAGTGGCAAATGCTTTATTAAAGATTTTCAGCAGGGTAAGTTTCCCAAAAGAAATACTGACTGACAGAGGTGCCAATTTTCACATCAGACCTGCTGGCTTGTGTGTGGAAGCACTGTGGGCTGAAGCACCTAAAGACTATTCCCTACTATCCCCAGACTAATGGTCTTGTTGAGAGGTTAAATTCTACACTCAAGATGATGCTACAGGCATTTGTAGACTAGTTTAAGAGGGAGAGGGAGTGGGACAAATATTTTCCCCATCTGTCATTTTCTTATAGAGAGGTTCCCCAAGAATCCACAGGTTTTTCACCCTTTGAGTTCCTGTATAGGCAGAGGGTGAGGGGACCACTAGATTTAATTCATGATGAGTGGGAAGGTGAGTATGAATCCTACAAGGAGTCTGTTGTGACATATGTCCTAAACCTCAGAACAAGGCTCAGGGAACTCATGGGCTTGGCCAAGGAGAACCTACCAGAAGCCCAATAGCAGAAAAATGTGTGGTATGACATGAATGCTCGAGCTAGAGAGTATGCTGTAGGGCAGCAGGTAATGGTTCTCATTCCTGTCAGACACAACAAGCTACAGGCAGCTTTGGATGGACCCTTCAAGATGGTAAGGAAGGTCAGTGATGTTAACTACATGGTAGAACTGCTAGGCAGGAGGCAGGGGTACAAATTGTACCATGTTAACATGATTAAATCTTACCATGATAGGGAGGCTGTTGTGCTGAGTATTTGCAGTGATAGGGAGGCTGTTGTGCTGAGTATTTGCAGTGGATGGCAGAAGAGTCTGAGGGAGATCCGGTATCTGATCTCCTCACTGAGGTTAGGACTGACACCTCAATGGAAGGGGTAGCAATGTCCCAGCAGCTATCCCCTACCCAAGTTTGAGAAATTCAAGCAGTGTTGCAGAAGTTTGGGGACAGGTTCACTGAGAAACCAGGGTGCACCCACCCGGTGCAGCACCATGTGGATACAGGATCCCAGAGGCCTATTAAGCAGGCTTCTTATAGGTTGCCTGAGAGAGTCAAACAGACTTTGAGGGAGGAGATACAGGAAATGTTGGAACTAGGGGTAATCCAGGACTCCAGCAGTCCCTGGGCCTCCCCAGTGGTGCTGGTACCAAAGAAGGATGGCAGCACCAGGTTCTGTGTGGACTACAGGAAATTAAATAGTCACACATAGTCAGATGCTTACCCCATGCCTAGAGCAGCTGGGTGGGGCTAAGTATCTTACTGATCTTATCAAGGGTTGCTGGCAGGTGCCCATGACTCCAAGTGCTAGAGAAAGGTCAGCCTTTGTGACTCCTTTTGGCTTGTATGAGTTCATGAAGAAGCCCTTTGGGATGCAAAATGCCCCAGCAACTTTTCAGTGGCTAGTAGATCATATCCTAGCAGGAGCAGGAGATTTTGCCCTTGTTTACCTAGATGATGTTGCCATCTACAGTCATTCCTGACAAGAGCACCTTCAGCATGTCATGGAGGTGCTGGGCAGACTACAGATGGCAGGGTTGACCATTACACCCAGTAAGTGTCAGGTGGGTATGGCAGAGGTCTCCTATCTGGGACATAGAGTAGGGAGTAGTACGATCAGGCCAGAACCTGCCAAAGTGGAAGCCATTCAGGCATGGCCTGCCCCTGTTACCAAAAAGCATGTGAGGGCATTCTTAGGGATAGCAAGGTACTGCAAAAGGTTTGTCCCCAATTATAGCACCATGCCTGCTCCCCTCACAGACCTGACAAGGAAAAATAAGCCAGATAAGGTAGTGAGGACCCCAGCATGTGAGTAGGCATTCCAGAAGCTTAAAGGAGCTTTGGGAGGACCCCCTGTGTTAGCCAGTCCAGATTACCGCAAATAATTTGTTGTTCAGGTGGATGCTTCAAACCATGGGGTGGGGGCTGTACTTAGCCATGTCTGCTCAGAGGAAGAAGAGCACTCAGTCATAGGCTCCAACCCAGGGAGGAATGTTATGCAGCTGTAGAAAAGGAATGTCTAGCCATAGTGTTGGCACTGCAGAAACTTCAGCCTTATCTCTACGGAAGGAAATTCACTGTAGTTACAGACCACAATCCCTTAACATTGATACATTGAGCCAGCCAGCAAAATGCCAAGTTACTAAGGTGGAGCCTAGGGTTGCAGGCATATTATATGACAGTGCAGCACCGCAGTGGGGATAGCAAAACCAATGCAGATGGGTTCTCAAGACAGGAAATGGGGTAAGGCATTCCCAGATAGACCCAACCCTCTCAAACAATGTTTCTCAAGGGTCACTTGAAAAACTAGCTTGAGTTTTCTGGGGGGAGAAGTGTGACAAAGGGAAATACTGCCAGCCCAGCTATCTGGAAGTTTGTAAATAATTCTGTGTCATTTGTGAATACTGATATGATTTATATAGAAGTGTGTGTAAAGTACTGAGCTAAAATGCAACCACAGCATGCCCTACTGGAATAGAACAGGAATGTACCTGCACTATTGTGACTGTTTAGATGTATATGTTTAATGTAAACTGGAACACAGGAGGTTAACTAAAAAATCAGAGGAAATAGTTAAAATTAAATTGTTTCATAACCATGTAATAAAAGATATGTTATCTCTCAGTTTCAGTGGAGTAGCAAACACAATGACTAAAGCTAGACTTTTTTGTATTGTCTTAAAAGAGAAGTAATTACTAGGTTTAAAATGTAAGTGTTTTGTTGTTTTATGACTTCCAGGATATGGAAATATCTGAGAGAGATGTATTTTTCACAGAGAGATGCTGAAATTCTGGTAGTCTTTATCAAAGGGGGTTTAGCTTGGAAACTGAAGTCAGGTGACAAAAAGTGATGTCACCAAACCAGAATCACTAAACACACAGCCGCTGCCCAAAACTGTAAAGGTTGTCCTCCTCTATTTCGATCAAAAACGTTCACTGTGGTGAATGGTAAAAAACTTGTATTTGGTAAAACAAAAAATTGATAAAATAACACTCCATAGATTTAGCGCGCTTTCATCTCGTGTCCCGAGACTTCATCAGAATCATCTGTTAAACTCTCCAAATACATTTAAATAATGTTACATTCTTTTTCATTGGTTGTCAAAAATCACTTCATTATTATGTCACTGTTCTACTTAGTTATACAACACATTTCTGCCGGACGGATATGGCATCAGCAAAAAACAGCAAGTACACGCTACCAAATGTGACTTAATACTATTCCAATTACTAAACCTTTTAAAATTTATATGCATCAACCATAAATATACAATATATATGGTATAAAAATTAAATAAATAATTATAAATAATTAATAAGTAGTAATAATTAATTTGTATCTAAAGAACTATCAAGTCTGACTGTATATGTTCTATTCTGAGCATATCCACAAAAATGAACTAGTAATCTGTGTATCTAAAAATACAATCTGTATGTTCTAATGAAGGTATCAATATATTTAAAAATATACAATATATAATATATATAATAAAATACAATGCATATATAAAAATACAATACATATATAAAAATACAATACATATATAACATGTGTATATAACCTCCACTAAACAATCATGTTCTCTTGGGATTCAATGATAATAGTTTTAAAGCTGGCTTAATAGAATTATGGTCATTCATTCCAGGGTGGGTGCATGAATCCAACCTTATTTGCCATATCATTTCTCGAAATTCCAGAAAAGTTTCCCAATCTCCACCCCTCTCTCTGTGTTTAACCTCCTCCAGTACCCAAATTTTTATATCCATGTTGGTACATTTTATAGAGTGTCTATAAAGAGCATTATTTTCATTTTTGATGTTAATATCCCTGATATCTTCATATATTCTAGTTCTCAAGCTCCTTTTTGCTTTCCCCACATAGTGTGCCCCACAACTTTTACAGTATGATAGATAAACAACCCCCTTAGTATAACAGCTACTGTAGCTGTAACTCTTCAATTTTATTCCAATACCAGGAATGTGTAATTCTTTTTCACCTAATATGAAAGGACATTGTGCACATCTCCCACACTTATGTGTACCCAACTTTGAATGTGCTCCCTCCATATGTGTAATTTTTTTCCTCTCAAATATACTTTTTAAGTTCATATTCCTCCTGAGACTGTATTTTAATGAGTACTGGAAAATATGCAACCTAGTTGGCATTCTACTAAACATGTTCCATACCCCGTTAATACATCTCTTTAACCATCCAAAATCGGAATTATATGTTAGGACAATGCGTGGCAGTTCCAACCCACTATTCTCACTATTACTCATAGTGTTACAACTTTGACTTATATTATTTGTCAAACCGTCAGTACTCACCCTTAAACTACAATTTTCCTTCTCTTCTGTTAGTAGTGCGCCAAAATGTGTATCTCGCTTTTTCACAATTTCCTTTTTGACATTGTGTATCATCTTATCTGGATAACCCCGTTTCCTGAACATATCTTGTATTTTGTTCACTTCTATTATAAAATCTTCAAAATTAGACGTCATTCTGGACACTCTAATCATTTGTCCCTTTATTATATTTCTTTTGAGGTTATGGGGGTGGTCACTCTGGTAGTGCAAATATGAGTTTGAATGACAGTCTTTTCTGTAAATATTGGACCTATATTCCTTCTTACCATAATCTTTATCTATCTTTACATCCGAATAATGCATTTCATCCTTATTACACTCAAAGGTGAAACATAAAAATTCCGTACTGCTGTTCAAGAACTCCATAAATTTATTCATACTTTGGTGACTACCATCCCACACAATAAATATGTCATCCAAAAACCTGTAGTATTTCACTATATTTTGTTGGAACACTGATTTAAAGACATATTTCAGTGCCCAGTATAACATTATGATATTGGTGTATATTGGGGCACAAGCAGACCCCATTGCCACCCCGTCCAACTGATGGTATATGTCTCCCTGGAAATAAATGAAATTGTATCTCAAAACAGCTCCATATTCTCTAGTACTAATCTAAATTCATTAGAATTTAACATTTGAAATTCAGCCAGCATTTCCTCAAACCATTTTAAACCCACCCTGTGTGGAATGACAGAGAATAAATATTTTACATCAATGGTCAAAAAAAGGAATTTTCATTAAATGGAGTAGTACTAAATTTTCTTAGGAAGTCTCATGAGTCCACCAAAATATGTGGGTACTTTAAATAAAAGTTTTTTAATGTTGTGTCCACGTATATAGCCAAAGATTGTGTCTTGGATGCCTGTGATGTAACTATAGGTCTCAGAGGTGGATCTTCCACTTGCTTGTGTATTTTTGGAATCCCGAAAATTGCAGGTATAACAGGTCTCAATACCCTAAGAAAATTGTATAATTCTACATCCATTAGTCCCTGCAATAGATTATCTCCAAAATAAATTCTTTTATACATTATATTAATTTCATTTTTAGATATGATACAAAATCTATTGTCGGAGTTCAGTATTTTTAACATCCTGTTTGTGTAGTCCCATTCATCCATTAGGACCACCCCTCCCCCCTTGTCAGGCTTCATTATCCTTATATTACCATTGCTGTTTAATTTTTGTAAAATCTCCCATTCTTGTCTATTTAAATTGTAACTCATTTTTCTTCTTTTCCCATATTCATCTCTTACATATTGATCACACATTTTTCAAAATTAAAAATATCCTGTTGCAAGGGAGAGAAAATGGAGCTGGTTTTGAGATACAATTTCATTTATTTCCAGGGAGACATATACCATCAGTTGGACGGGGTGGCAATGGGGTCTGCTTGTGCCCCAATATATGCCAATATCATAATGTTATACTGGGCACTGAAATATGTCTTTAAATCAGTGTTCCAACAAAATATAGTGAAATACTACAGGTTTTTGGATGACATATTTATTGTGTGGGATGGTAGTCACCAAAGTATGAATAAATTTATGGAGTTCTTGAACAACAAAATGGAATTTTTATGCTTCACTTTTCAGTGTAATAAGGATGGAATGCATTATTTGAATGTAAAGATAGATAAAGATTATGGTAAGAAGGAATATAGGTCCAATATTTACAGAAAAGAATGTCATTCAAACTCATATTTGCACTACCAGAGTGACCACCCCCACAACCTCAAAAGAAATATAATAAAGGGACAAATGATTAGAGTGTCCAGAATGACGTCTAATTTTGAAGATTTTATAATAGAAGTGAACAAAATACAAGATATGTTCAGGGAACGGGGTTATCCAGATAAGATGATACACAACTTCAAAAAGGAAATTGTGAAAAAGCGAGATACACATTTTGGCCCACTACTAACAAAAGAGAAGGAAAATTGTAGTTTAAGGGTGAGTACTGACGGTTTGACAAATAATATAAGTCAAAGTTGTAACACTATGAGTAATAGTGAGGATAGTGGGTTGGAACTGCCACGCATTGTCCTAACATATTATTCCAATTTTGGATGGTTAAAGAGATGTATTAAGGGGGTATGGAACATGTTTAGTAGAATGCCAACTAGGCTGCATATTTTCCAGTACCGCTTAAAATACAGTCTCAGGAGGAATATGAACCTAAAAAGTATATTTGAGAGGAAAAAATTTACACATATGGAGGGAGCACATTCAAAGGTGGGTAAAAAAATTTATATCTGCTTTTACTGTATTTGTGTTTCTTCCTACTTTATTTTGCTTTTGCGTCATCTTAAAAGTACTCAATTGTATTTATTACTGCTTGGTGTAACTCATTCTAAGCCTTTTAGTTTAAGCACTTGGGCTTCAGACCAGTTGTTTTACATTAACAAGGTTTGTGGTCTGCACTGTAGTGGCAGAACAGGTAGCTTTCATCCTTCTAAGTTGGGAACTGCTGATTGAGGGCTCAGTGTCTGTTATTCTAAAAGTGTATTAATTCTGGTTTAAGCACTTGGGCTTCAGGCCAGTTATTTTACATTAAGAGGGTTCGTGGTCTGCACTCTTGTGGGAGGAGAGGCTAGACTCTGCCCTTCTGAGCTGGGAATTTCTGGTTAAAGGCTTATAGTGTCTGCATATTTGAACTGCTTCTTACTGAAATTGGTACACCTTGTTTGCTGTAGCATAGACTAGATCAAGGCCTGCTGAATCTAGCTTTGTTTGTATAACTTGAGCACTAATCCAGGCATTCTTTAAAGTATTCATTTGTATTTATTACTGCTTGGTAGTAACTTGATTAAAGTGTAGCTATCATTCTAAGTCTTTTGGATTAAGCACTTGGGCTTCAGACCAGTTGTTTTACATTAGGAAGGTTTGTGGCCTGCACTGTGGTGGCAGGACAGGTAGCTTACATCCTTCTAAGCTGGGAACTGCTGATTGAGGGCTCAGTGTCTGTTATTCTAAAAGTGTATTAGTTCTGGTTTAAGCACTTGGGCTTCAGGCCAGTTATTTTACATTAAGAAGGTTTGTGGTCTGCACTCTTGTGGGAGGAGAGGCTGGAATCTGCCCTTCTGAGCTGGGAATTTCTGGTTAAAGGCTTATAGTGCCTGCATATTTGAACTGTTTCTTACTGAAATTGGTACACCTTGTTTGCTGTAGCATAGACTAGATCCAGGCCTGCTGAATCTAGCTTTGTTTGTATGCTTGTTGTTTGTTTGCTTGTTATTTCCCTGAAACGCTAATTCCACCTAAAACGCGGCTTTTCAGTGCTTCTGTGAATCCCTAGTGATATCTGCATTCCTTACTGTACTTATTTCCCTGTTTCAGTTGAAAGAAAGTTACTGTTTGTCGTTTTTGCATTTAAGTTACCTGGCACTTGCTCACTAAAGCAATTATATAAGTCAGCACTAAAAAATTAAAAGCACTACACCCTCACAAACTCCCCTTGAGTACCTTGTTCTCCATTGGCCATTTTTTTCAATTATAAAGGAATTCCCAATACTATTCTAGCATGTCCAAAGGTCAAAGGTCAGTTGTCAATCTCCTCTCTGGTCCAGCTGGTGAATCTGGGAATCTTGAGGCAATGTTACAACTGCCTCATATACACAACCCTCTCCTCCTCCCAACAAATTCCAACACATGTGAGAGATGCAACCATATAGCCAAACTGGAGGCTAAGCTCTCTCAACTCAGTACTGGCGTAACCAGTCAGGAGGAGAAGGAAACCACACTCACTACAATTCCAGTCTCACATAGACCTACCACAACAGCAAACCAAACACATAAACACACAAAAACATACTCGGAGGCTCTAAATAAAAATCTGCCTAAGCAGCAGAGACCTCCAAAGCAGACACCCAAGCAACCGCTACCCCAAAACAAAACACATGCAACATATAGCTCACAAAGCCAGTGTGCCGAACAGTCACAGCCCTTAAGGCTAAACAACACACCTGATACACTTGTAATAGGTGACTCTATCGTCAGGCACACTGATGTCCCGCTCACCAGGCTGAACAAGGAGAAGGTCACGGTGAGCTGCCTGTCGGGCGCTAGGATCCGCCACATAACACAAGCACTCAGGTCACTCCAAAGCAAGTACAAATATGACTCAGTCATTGTCCATGCTGGTGTGAATGACCTGAGACGGACCTCCCTGGACTACATGAAAAGAGACATAGAGGAGCTCTCTGAGCATGTAGCCCAGGCCAGTATGACCATGACCTTGAGTAGCATCTTATCCTCACCAAGAATGATGCCACAATATGAAGACAAGATGATCAATTTCAACAATTGGCTTAAGTATTGGTGTCATTCAAAGGGGATCCAATGCCTGTCAGCCTGGGATGACATGCTCGACAAGCCACGATGCTTCGCTAGGGACGGCTTGCACCTGTCACCCCTGGGCTTTCGGATATTGGCAAAGGCTCTTGCTACCCCTATAGTGCCTTTTTTAGGCAAGGCTCAAAAGACAAACCCACCACCATAGGTATCACAAGGGATAAGAAACTAAGAGTAATGCTACTCAATGCCAGAAGTCTAAACCTCAAGATGCATGCACTTGAAACTCTCCTTAGCATGGAGAACATCGATATCTGTGCAGTAACAGAAACCTGGTTCAAGGCTCCAGAGAGCACCCCAGCACTACCAGGTTATACCTCATACCATGTTTTTCGGCCCCAAAACTTGGACCGAACCACAAAAGGAGGGGGAGTATCAATATTTGTCAAATATACCCACACCTCCAGGTTGGTGGCACAGCACGAAGCATCAGAGACTATCCATGTGCAACTAACAGTGGGTAAAACTGCCTTCCAGTTTATAGCCTGCTACAGACCACCCTCCCAAACCCAGGAACCCCACTCGGCCTTCCTGAGAACACTGGAAAATATGAAGGTCTCTCCAAACACCATTATATTGGGCGACTTCAACTACCCAAACATAGACTGGGAGCATTACTCTAGCTCCAACACCCTAGCCCAAAGGTTCCTAGAATTTATAAACTGAAATGCTGTGGAACAACTTGTTACCACTCCCACAAGAGGGGAAAACATACTGGACCTGATCATCTCCAACATGGGGACTCAATGCTCCAGACCAGAAGTGTATCCCTCACTGGTAAGATCAGACCATAAACTAATCTCACTGGATATTCACATCCCTACCCCACACCCTGCCCAGAAAACCATAGTGAAAAACTTCTCTAAAGCAAATTTCACACTCCTCAAAACTGAGGTGGAATCCTTCAAAGCCCCCGGGCCTGTGGAAAATACGGCCCAGACCTCAGAATCCTTTATAAACGCATTCTATGAACACCTTCAGGAATGCATGGATCATGCAATCCCAAATAAAACCAAGACCCAATCCTCCAAAGGCAGACGTCCTGTCTGGTGGTCCCCAGCCATAAACAAACTATACAATAGAAGGAGGAAGCTACTACATGATAGAGCAAAATCCCAAAAAGGGAAGGCATCTCTGATCAGTATTATCAAAAAACTAAGGGCACTCATCAAATCGTCTAAGGCCAGCTTCAAGAGAAAAATTGCACAGGACACTAAGGATAATCACAAGGATTTCTTTAGTTATGTTAGGAACCTGGGTGGGAATTCCCAGATATGCTCAGAATTAGTCCAAAATGACAAAAAATACACCGAACCCACAGACATTGCCAACATTCTAGCTGACAGGTTCAGCGCAAACTCCCCCCCCCCACTAAAAGGGCAAATATCTATCCCAGCAGAATGCTGCCCCCCTGACATCTCAGATGCTCAGGTAAGAGCTGCCCTCTCCAAAGCAAAAAACACAGCATCAGTGGGACCAGACGGTGTCCCGGGCTGCGTCCTACATGAACTCCAAGAAGAGCTAAACCCAAACATAAAACTACTGTTCAATCTCAGCCTTACTACAGGATATGTACCCAAAGAGTGGCATACAGCAACAGTGGTCCCTCTCCACAAAGGTGGTGCCTCAATGGGTCCTGGAAACTATCGCCCCATAAGCCTGACTAGCTTGGTCTGCAAAGCTATGGAAAGGATCATCATGGACCTCATAAATAAAGATATTGGGGACCTACAGACACTGGATCTTACCCAGTTCGGCTTTGTTAATTGCAGATCCTGCCTCTTAAACCTGGTCAATTTCTTTGAAACAGTCACCAAGGCCATTGACGAGGGGAAGGTGGTCCACACAGCCTACCTGGACCTCGCAAAAGCCTTTGATACAATACCCCACTCGGGCATTATAGATAATATAAACTCCTATGTCACTAGATGGGTTGCAAACTGGCTCAAGGACAGAACCCACATGGTTAGAATTGCTGGAGCCATGTCAGACTCCAAACCAGTTACAAGTGGCGTCCCACTAGGCTCAGTCTTGGGACCTCTCTTGTTCGGTATATATTTCTCGGAGGTACAGGCCAACACGGAAGGACTGTGGCTGACCAAGTTCGCAGATGACTGCAAACTGGGCGCCGTAATCGACTCTCCAGCCGACACAAGCATCCTCCAAAAGGGCCTCATAGAAACAGACAACTGGTGCCAGAGCCATGGCCTCAAGCTAAATGCCAAAAGTGTATAGTCATCCCTTTGGCAAAACAAAGTGCCCACAAATTACCACATAGGTGGTAATCCATTAAGTACAGAAGAAGTAATTAGGGACCTGGGGACCCAAGTTGATAGCAATCTCTCATTTGACAACCACGTGGCCAAAATGGTTAGAAAAACATTTTATATAGCCCACCTAATCATGAAGGGATTCACATCTAGATCAGGGGAGGTCATCGTGCCTCTTTACTCATCCCTCATCAGGCCCATAATTGAGTACAATGCCCCTTTTGGAATGTACCTTACCAGACACCTGCAGCAACTGGAAAGACCCCAAAAGTACCTCACCAAGAGGATCAAAGGGCTCAAACAGATGCCATATGCTGCCCGGTTAAAGAAACTCCAGCTCTACTCAGTGGCATACCGCCTGCTCAGAGGCAATCTGTGCCTGATGTATAAAGCCATGTCCAACCCGGAATAAATGGACATGCTGCACCTCAGAAAATCCAAATCTCATCGAGCTACACGCTCAAGAGACTTGAACCTCAGCACTGAGTGGATGGGAGATCGTAGGTTTACCCCAGGTATCACTTCTGTGTCACTGTTAGACAGAGGCACAGTATACTGACCTCGAAAAAAGCAATAGCAAAATTAATTTAAAATGGGTGGCGAAAGCCAAACACACTCTGGCTAGGCTTATAAATGCCCTAGGGCACATAGCCTAGTATGAACGTATGAACCTATGAACACATAAGTGTGGGAGATGTGCACAATGTCCTTTCATATTGTGCGAAAAAGAATTACACATTCCTGGTACTGGAATAAAATTGAAGAGTTACAGCTACAGTAGCTGTTATACTAAGGGGGTCGTTTATCTATCATACTGTAAAAGTTGTGGGGCACACTATGTGGGAAAAACAAAAAGGAGCTTGAGAACTAGAATATATGAAGATATCAGGGATATTAACATCAAAAATGAAAATAATGCTTTTTATAGACACTCTATAAAATGTACCAACATGGATATAAAATTTTGGGTACTGGAAGAGGTTAAACACAGAGAGAGGGGTGGAGATTGGGAAACTTTTATGGAATTTCGAGAAATGATATGGCAAATAAGGTTGGATTCATGCACCCACCCTGGAATGAATGACCATAATTCTATTAAGCCAGCTTTAAAACTATTATCATTGAATCCCAAGAGAACATGATTTTTTAGTGGAGGTTATATACACATGTTATATATGTATTGTATTATGTATTGTATTTTTATATATGCATTGGATTTTATTATATATATTATATATTGTATTATATATTGTATATTTTTAAATATATAGATACCTTCATTAGAATATACAGATTGTATTTTTAGATACACAGATTACTAGTTCATTTTTGTGGATATGCTCAGAACAGAACATATACAGTCAGACTTGATAGTTCTTTAGATACAAATTAACTATTACTATTTATTAATTATTTATAATTATTTATTTAATTTTTATACCATATATATTGTATATTTATGGTTGATACATATGAATTTTAAAAGCTTTAGTAATTGGAATAGTATTAAGTCACATTTGGTAGCGTGTACTTGCTGTTTTTTGCTTATGCCATATCCGTCCGGCAGAAATGTGTTGTATAACTAAGTAGAACAGTGACGTAATAATGAAGTGATTTATGACAACCAATGAAAAAGAATGTAACATTATTTAAATGTATTTAGAGAGTTTAACAGATGATTCTGATGAAGTCTCGGGACACGAGATGAAAGCATGCTAAATCTATGGAGTGTTATTTTATCAATTTTTTGTTTTACCAAATAAAAGTTTTTTACCATTCACCACAGTGGACATTTTTGATCCAAATAGAGGAGGACAACCTTTATAGTTTTGGGCAGCGGCTGTGTGTTTATTGATTCTGGTTTGGTGACTTCACCGTTTGACTTTGTGTTACTGGTTAAAAAGTGATGTCATCCAAGCTAACCCAGCAGTAATATTTGATATTAATGTAAGAAATCTCTCAGAGAGATACAGGGCATTTTGTATTTGTCTTTGGCCTAACAGCATCAGCTGGGAAACATCCACTCACCTTGCCTTGATGTAAGTAAGTTTTAGGGTATAGTAACTCTTTCAGATTCAGATAGGAATATAGTAAAATATAGCTTAGAAGATGTTTTCTTTATTTATTTGTGACTGTCCTGCAATCTTGTTTTAAATAATTCCTGTGATTTTGAACTCTGATGTAACTGATTACTTACTGAGTATTGTCTTGTTCTTTTATATATTATTAAATGTATTTTAACTTTTTAATTGTGGCTGGTCTGTTTAGTGATATTTAAGCTCTTAAAGTACTTGCATATCTATATGGTGACACTGTACAGGCCACTCCTAAATAGCCTTGCTCTTGGTCAGACTACTATTTGGATTAATAGTAACATTACACAGTAAGATTGGACACCCTTTGTTAAGGGTCTTAAAGTAGCTGATAAGAGTTTGCTGGTGGCAGTTGAAGCCACTTTATCATCTGAGTAGAAGGAGACATAGCTAGTAAACCTGTGTCAGCCTTCCCCAGGTGTGTGTGTGTGTGTGTGTGTGTGTGTGTGTGTGTGTGTGTGTGTGTGTGTGTGTGCCCGTGTGTGTGTGTATATGTATGTATGTATATATATATATATATATATATATATATATATATATATATATATATAGATATTTATATATATAAATACAATCTCAGAGTGTGTGTGTCAGCTACTTGGGCAAGGACATGAAGCACTGGTTGGGCAGAGAGTGTACTGGAGATCTTGGTTTGGCCACTCAGCTGAGATCTCAACCCTATATCTGTGCCACTGGGGAGTCTTATTGGGGATCTGGAGAAAGAGGGAGAAACCAGCCCCAGACTGACTGTGAGCTCTGTGTGCTCTTAAGGAAAAGTGTGCTTTACTGTGTGTGTAGTTGTCATCTTCCCAGTATGTACATTCCCTACTGTTGCCAGTCATGAGGATTAAGGTTCCTTGATTACTGGGCCAGTGCAGGGGTGTCACAATATGCATATCTAAAAGCATTAAGATATTGTAGTATGAGATAATTATTTTGAATACACAATCAGATGGCATTACGAGCAGCTTAGGAAATGGTGCTATACCAATGGTAGTGTTGCAGAGAGAGTGACAATGCTTACTTAACACATTAAAGCCTTTTTATTTAATTCCTGGTTAAAGCAGATTTGCAGCGTATACTTATTTGAGTTATTAACACAGTGGAAGGAGTTCCGTTATGATGATAGGATTTCACCTAAGGATTTTCACAGGGCCTACCATGTTGGTAACAGGATTAAATTGTATCTAAAGTCTTTTTTAGAAGTAAATCTTACTCTAGAAGAATGTTAGAAAATATCAGAAAATTCAGTTTTACTGTGAAATTCTATTTTTGCAATACAGGTAGCACTGGGGATAAATTTAATGAATTAAATAGAGTGATTTGCTGTGATGATTTAGCTGCAATTGCAATCGTTGAAGCATGAGATTCATCAATGTTGTTTCTTCCTGGCTTTACAAAATATGAATGTTTCAGATATGACAGACACTGTGGAGGATTATTATCACTGCTACATGACTCATTGGCATCTGAATTAATTGCAGTAAACATTCACTTGCATACATATATACATATAAACATGCATACAAATATTTCAGGCATTGGGAATAATGCCCTTCTTGCCTGCTAATATAACAAAACAGTTATTCTCATAACCAGGTTGTTCTTAAAAATATCTACACTAATGCTTGCTTTAATGTAACTTGGTAGTCTATTCCATGCATCACCTACTCTTTCAGAGAACCAATTAGTACACTTCTCATTCTTACAGAATCTTCTACATAGATTGTCTGATGATTTTCTGCTACTTATTATAATACTAGACATTCACAGAGGTAGTTGTCTCTAAATGTCCTACATACCTGAATAATGTATTCCCTTAAATATTTATATGAGATACTTTAGAAGTTATAGTAGTTTAATATTTCTTAATAACTTAAATTTTCACATCCATGGATGCCCTTGGTATATTTCCATGGTACCCTTGTTTGTTTTCTTATGAGGTTCCCATATTGTTATTCCATACACAAGTTTGGGTCTAATGTAATTAACAAATAATGATGAAATCATTTCTGATTTCTCAGACTTTATAAATCTTTTTATAAAACCTTTGGTTCTATAACTATCATTAACCAATTGGTTGACGTGATTAAAAAACTCAAAGTTGTATCTACCCATATACCCAGGTCCTTAAATGTATCTACAGTTTTCAGGGCCGGATTAAGAGCTTTAGCAGCCCTAAGCAATTA
Source organism: Protopterus annectens (assembly GCF_019279795.1). Taxonomy (NCBI): domain Eukaryota; kingdom Metazoa; phylum Chordata; order Ceratodontiformes; family Protopteridae; genus Protopterus; species Protopterus annectens. The sequence goes on from NC_056745.1 coordinate 607,395,488, forward strand.
AAAGATTTTGCTCTCCATATATATGTAATTCAAAATATAAACAATAATAAACCATAAAATAAAATGCTATTTTTTGAAATTTAACAAAACTTGCTGCAAGATGGAAAATAATGTTTGTTTTTTTGTATACTTCCACTTTATCTATATTTGAAAAATTTTCTTCTGCTTTGTCTAATTGCAAAGTCTTCGATCTAATCCTCAGAACTAATCTTATGTAACACATCTGCTTCTATACCTAGTAGAGATAAGGCATCCAGCCTGCCTTGTTGCATAGTTGTTGTGTTGGGATTTTTAATGTACTTCAACTGAGAAAACAAACACTCAGCTGAGCAATTTGTGACCATTAATGTTAAAAATATACGAAAACAAATGCCTGCATTTGGAAAGGCATATTCAATATTGTCTCCTACAATTGTTTTATAAAGTCCAGCGTGACTGAATCTTGTTTTTACATTTTTGTTGCACTGAATTTATGACGTACATATGAGTGAAACTGCTGAAGCTCAGCTGAGAAATTATCTTCAAGCATCAATCAGCTTTTGACAATACTGAGTAACTTTTAATTTCAGTAGATGATGAAATGATGTTATGTGGCACGTCACTTAGAAAAGAAAACATCTTTGCTATTTCTTCATATATCTCTCCTCCTCTTCTCATCTCAGTTTCAAGTTTATCAACAATTGTGTAAAAAGTGGTGCTACGAAATTTATCTCTGGCATTCAGATATACTTCTGGTGCATCTCCATCATTGGGTACCTTCTTTCTGATACATTTGCAAATTTGAGCTGCCTTGTAATCAGTATGTAGTAGAATTTCCTTTGGAGCTGCTTCATATCTTTTAAATTCATCTCATGAAGTGCACATTTGGTCAGCTAATGATCCATACAGATCTGCACTTGGCTTACTCTATGAACATTTTGCAAAATCTCATTCCAAAAATTCAACATGAAGACAAATTCTAGCTCTTGCATCATATATGCAATATTATTTTCTTCTCTTCTAGAGTCTTCCTTTTGTGACTGGTCTTCAGCTATACTTTTTAATGCTTCTAAAATTTTAAGGAAACATTTCAAAATTGCTGCTGTTGCCATAGCACGTGCCTCTCATCTGGTATCAGAGTGGGGATTTTAAGACACTTTCATTTCCAATACAACCTTTAAGAATTGTCCACTGCCAGGTGAGGCTGAAAAAAAAGGTATAGAGCAACTGCTCTGTAGAGAAGAAATTAATCACCTCTTGACAGCAGTCAACAGCACTTCAGCCTACCAGATTTCGCGAATGGGCTGCACAGGGCACATACATAGTAAACTTGTTTGTTTCGATTTAATGAAAGGGCTGCACAGGGCACATATATAGCAAACTTGTTTGTTTCCAAAATTTTTTGTTGCATCCCCTTATAATGTTCAGACATGTTAGCAGCATTGTTGTAAGACTGACCTCTACATTTTGAAAAGTTTAGCTAACAAACTTCATGTAAGTACTGTAACACCTGATTTGCCATTTCCTCCCCGGTATGGCTTTTCATTTCCAGAAAGGTTAAAAAGCATTCAGTAGACTGTCTATCTTTTAAGTACCTAAGTACAATACTTAACTGATTGATATGTGATAGATCTGATGTTGAATCTACTGACAAACTAAAATAACCAGAAGATTTTACTTCTCAACAATGAATATGCAGACGTTTTGAGCCATTAATAGAATGAGTTCCTCACAGGTGGTTTTGGACAGGTAAGAAGTATTTCCTTTGCCAGAATTTCCATATTTTGAAATGTGACCTGCTAAAAATGGATCTAACTGGCTAATGAGCTCAAGCAGCCCTAAAAAATTTCCATTCTGCAATGATCCAAATCTTTCTTGTGTTCCACGAAAAGCCAAGCCACATTCAGCTAATGTACAAATAACAGCCATGACATGCCTCGACATGTTCCCAGTGATCACACTCCTCCTGAATTTGTTTTTCCAACTGTTGCCCCAACCCTGCACCTTGTCTGTGAGTGCGAGTTCAGTATGCTAGCATAGGTTCTTGGTGAGTAGTGCTTTTTTTCATGATGATCAATTACAATAGTATTTTGTCTGTCACTGAACCTTTCTTTTAGCCTAGTACCTACCTATGAACCTATCTGCCCGAGGGCATTTATAAGCCTAGCCAGAGTGTGTCGGCTTTCACCACCCCATTGATTAATTAACTGAGCCTCTGTCAAGCAGAGCCAATGAAGTGATTCCAGAGGTGTATTTTCTGTTACCCATCCACTCGTCAAGGCTTCTCTTGAAGAGTGTTAGTGAGGGGCTCTGCCTAATGTAGTTAGAAATTTTGTTCCAAAGCATGGGGAGTCTCTGTGACAGGAATCTATCCCTCCATTATGTTCTACTTATTGTTGTGGTGAGGTTTAGCTCACTAGAGCGCGTGGCTCGCAGTGACTTGGATTTCTTTAGGTGGAGCATGACCATCAATTCTGAGTTGGACATGACTTTGTAAGTCAGGCAGAGATCACCTCTGAGTAAGCGATATGCCACTGAGTACAGCCAGAGCTTTTTCAGTCGGGCTGCATAGGACATATGTTTGAGGCCAGTAATCCTCTTGGTGAGGTACTTTTGTGGTCTTTCCAGCTGTTGGAAGTGTCTTGTGAGGTACATCCCAAATGGGGCATTGTACTCTATGATGGGTCTGATGAGTGATGAGTAGAAGGGCACTATAACCTCTTTATTTCTAGATGTGAACCCCTTAGTAATTAGATGGCTTCATAGAAGGATTTCTTAACTACTTTGGCAATATGATTGTCAAAGGAAAGATTACTATCTACCTGGGTCCCCAGATCTCTTATTACATCTTCTGTATTAAGGGGGCTGCCGCCTATGTGGTAATTCGTGGGCATTTTGTTTTTCCCAAATGGGATGACTATGCATTTTTTGGCATTTAGCTTGAGGCCATGACTTTGACACCAGGTGTCTGTCTCAGTAAGGCCTTTTTGAAGGATGTCCGTGTCAGCTGGAGAGTCAGTTATGGCTCCCAGTTTGCAGTCATTGGCGAACTTGGTTAGTCATAGTCCTCCTATGTTTGCCTGTACTTCTGAGAAATATATGCTGAACAGTAGGGGTCCCAGAACCGAGCCTTGTGGGACACCACTTGTGACTGGTTTAGAGTCGGACCTGGAACCCACTATTCTTACCGTGTGAGTTCTGTCTGTAAGCCAGTTGGCAACCCATCTTGTGACGCAGGGGTTTATGTTCAGGCTGGTGAGTTTTTCTATTATACCTGAGTGAGGAATGGTATAGAACACCTTGGCGAGATCAAGGTAGGCTGTGTGAACCACCTTTCCCTCATCTACGGCCTTGGTGACTGTCTCAAAGAAGTCAACCAGGTTTAGTAGGCATGATCTGCCATTAACAAAGCCGAACTGGGTCACGTCAAGTGTTTGGAGGTTCCCAATGTCTTTGTTAATGAGTTCCATGATGATGTGCTCCATAGCCTTGCAGACCAGGCTAGTAAGGCTTATGGAGTGATTGTTACCAGGGTCAGTTGTGGCCCCTCCTTTGTGGAGCAGAATAACTGTTGCTGTGCGCCATTCTATGAGCACATAGCCTGTGGAGAGGCTGAGGTTGAACAGCGTGTTTAGTTGGGGGGTTAGTTTGTTCTGTAGTTCGTGCAAGACGCAGCCTGGGACACCATCTGGCCCCATTGATGCTGTGTTTTTGGTTTTTGAAAGGGCTGTTTTCACCTGTGCTTCTGTGATTTCCGAGACACTACAGTTTTCTGGTATTGTTGTGGGCCCTTTTGAAGGTGAGAGGGAAGTGAAGTTTGCACTGAATCTATCTGCCAGGATGTTGGCAATATCAGTAGGTTCAGTATATTTTGTGCTATTTTGCACTAGCTCAAAGCATATCTGCGAGTTGCCACTTAGATTCTTGACATAGTTAAAGAAGGCTTTGTGGTTACCTTTCAAATCCTTGGCTATTTTTCTTTTGAAGTTAGCCTTGGATGATTTTATCAGGGACCTTGTTTCTTACTGATACTGATCAGGGATGTCTTTCCTTCTTGGGATTTGCTTTTTTTCTGAACTAGTTAACTCCTTTTGTTGTATAACCTGTTTATGGCAGGGGTCCACCAGACTGGTTTCCTTCTCTTAGGGGAGTGAGTCTTGGTTTTGCTAGGGATGGCATGATCCATGGATCCTTGTAAGTGCTCTTAGGGGAGTGAGTCTTGGTTTTGCTAGGGATGGCATGATCCATGCATCCTTGTAGGTGCTCAGAGTGCAATTGTAAAGGATTCTGCATCTTGGGCAGTGTTATCCTTTATCATGGGGGCTGTGAAACTTACCACCTCTGCCTTAAATAAGGTGAAGCTTGCTTTAGAAAAGTTTTTCACTGTGGTTTCCTTGATTGGGGATGGTGGTGGGGTGTGGACATCCAGGGTTATTAGTTTATTGTCTGATCTAACCAGTGATGGGTTGACCTCTGGTACAGAACACCTGTCGCCCATGTTGGTGATGACCAGGTCCAATATGTTGTGGCCTCTGGTAGGTGAGTTTACCAGCTGAATGAGGGCATTTATGTTGATAAATTCCAGGAAGCACTGAGCCTGGGAGTTTGTACTCAAGTAGTTTTCCTAGTTAATAGTAGGGTAATTGAAATCGCCCAATATTGGGGTGTTTGGTAGGACCTTCATGTTTTCCAGTGTCTCCAGAAAGGCAGAGTGGTGGTCCTGGGTCATGGAGGGTGATCTGTAGCAGGCCACAATTTGCATTGCAGATTTGCCTGATGTTAGTTGCACATGGATGATCACAGAGGTATCATACTGCCCCACTAACCTGGAGGTGTGAGTATCCTTGATGAATATGGATACACCCCCTCCTTTTGTGTTTCGGTCCATGTTCTGTGTCCAAAATGTGTGGTATGAGTTGTAGCCCAGTAGTGCTGGAGTGCTCTCTGGAGCCTTGAGCCAGGTTTCAGTTACTGCACAGATGTCGACGTTCTCCATACTTAGGAGTGCTTCGAGCGCATGCATTTTGAGATTTAAACTCCTGGCGTTGAGTAGCATAACCCTCATTTTTTTTACTTGTGCTGTTTATGGAGGTGGGTTTGAATTTTGAGATTTGCCTAAAAAAGGCACTATGGGGGCAGCAAGAGCCTTGGCCAGTATTCGAAAGCCAAGGGGTGACAGGTGCAAGCCGTCTCTTGCGAAGCAATGTGGCTTGTCGAGCATATCATCCTAGGCTGACAGACACTGGATCCCCTTTGAATGACACCAGAAGCTTAGCCAATTGTTGAAATTGATCATTTTTTCTTTATACTGAGGTATCATTCTTGATGAAGGCAGGATGCTACTCAGGGTCAGGGTCATACCCGCCTGGGCTACATGATCAGAGAGCTCTTCAATGTCTCTCTTCATGTAGTCCAGGGAGGTATGTCTCAGGTCATTCACACCAACATGAACAATGACAGAGTCATATTTGTAATTGTTCTGGAGTGACCTGAGTGCTTGTGTTATGTGGCAGATTTTGGCTCCAAACAGGCAGCTAACAGTAACCTTCTCCTTGTCCAGCCTAGTGAGTGGGGCATCAGTGTGCCTGACGAGTCACCTATTACTAGTGTGTTAGGTATGTTATTTCACCTTAAAGGCTGTGATTGTGCGGCACATTGATTTTGTGTTTTATGTGTTGTCTGGTTTGTGACGGGAGGTGCAGGTTTTGTGGGTGTCTGCTTTGGAGCTCTCTGATGCTTTTGCAGGTTTTTATTTAGAGCCTGCGAGTATGATTTTGTGTATTTATGTGTATTTTTTGCCAGTGCTGGTTTAGCAGGTCAATGTGAGGCTGGAGGTGTGGTGCAAGTGTTAACCTTCTCCTCATGACTGTCTGTTCCATTCTTAGGTGGAGAGAACATAGCCTCCAGTTTGGCTGTATAATTGCATATCTTGCATATGTTAGTGTTTTGTGGTAGGAGAGGGCTGTCTGTGTACATGAGGCAGTTGTAACATTGCCTCAGGATACGCAGATTCACCAGCTGGACTGGAGAGTACACCTGAATTTGCCCTTTGGTCATGCCTGAATAGTAGGGTGAGCTGCTTAGTCGCTTGGTTGGTGAGGGGTGGATAAAGAGCCTTGCCCTGCTGGGCAGTCAAGTGTTGGGATATATTAGTGCTTGCTAATAGGTCTGAGCATGTGCTAGACTGTAGGATGCTTTATGAGTGCTTAGGTTGCGAGTTAGACTAGTTTCAAGTGAAAAACTGAAGAGGAGACTTAGTGGAGCCGGGAATAATTTAACCCTAGCTAACCGGTGCTGCCCGGCGCACAAAACCATGCAAACACAGTTTTTAAACTACTAACTTCTGGACTGGAACCATTCCTCCAGGGACAGATGGCTGCTCAAAGTTCCCCTCTCTCACAGGTGAACAGAGAAACTTCCCTCTATCCAAATAAGGTATGGGCAACTCAGAAACTTGTAACACAGCCCTGAATTCAGCACTAGCCTGAAAACTGGACTATACTAGCTTAGAAAGGCAGGAAACAAGAATTTTTTTTGTTTGTTTGTTTTGTTTTTTTGAAAAGATAAGGCAAAAACAGTAAAAAGTGCACTTAAAACAGCTTTAAACGACTACAAGCGATCAGAAAAGGCTATCGCACTTTAGTGTGTAGCCTACAACAGTTAAACAATTTATTTAAACAAAAAACAACTTTTTAAAAGTGCAGGCAGTCAAATAAGTACAATATGTGGAAAAAACAAGCTTTTAAATCACAATAAGTGCTGGAAAATCTGCATTTAGGTGGAAAACAGTTAAGTACAGCAAGAAAATACAGAAAACTGATATTCAATCACTCCAAAGTCTCTCTTTTAAGTTAGAAGGCTTGTATCAGTTTAAGGCTTTCTAGTGCTTTCCAGTAGGTTAGTTGCAGGAAAGATGGGAAACAAGCGCAGATGTGGTCTTTTAAACCAGAAAGTTAAAAGAGATGGACAACTTCCCGAATGATCAATAAACTACAATTCCTGGGTCAAAAACCACTCCTCTTGTGGTAGACAGGCTACCTAGTACTTACCATGCCTACTGATAAGCTAGAAGGCTTCCCTCCAGCACAGAAAGGCTTGGGGAGTTCAGAAGCTTACAAAGAGTCCTGGATACAGCAAATCTGTACCTGGACTAGACTAGTTACAGGAAAGGTGGGAAACAAGCGCAAACGCAGGCTTTTAAGCCAGCAAGTTGAAAGAGAGAGAAAAAAGCTGCCCAAACGGCCAATAAACTACAATTTATGGGCCAAAACCCACTCTTCCCATGGTAGATAGGCTCCTCGATGCTTACCACTCCTACTGATAAGCTAGAAGGCTTCCCTCCAACACAGAAAGGCTTGGGGAGTTCAGAAGCTTACAAAGAGTCCTGGAAACAGCAATCTGTACCTGGACTAGACTAGTAACAGGAAAGGCAGGAAACAAGCACAAACACATGCTTTTGAATCAGAAGGTTGAAAGAGATGGAAGAGCTTCCCAAACGGCCAATAAACTATAATTTCTGGGCCAGAAATCTCTCCTCCTGTGGTAGATAGGCTACCTAGTGCTTGCCACTCCCACTGATAAGCTAGAAGGCTTTCCTTCAACACAGAAAGGCTTGGGGGGCTCAGGAGCTTACAAACAGTCCTGGATACAGCAAGTCTGTATCTAGACTAGACAAGTTACAGAAAAGGCAGGAAACAAGCTAGGATTTTTTTTTTTAACAGAAAAGCAGCTAAAACAGCAGTAAATATAATTAAAATGCAGTGCAGGCTAGCACACGTGTATCAATATTACGGCAAATACAGTTTAATTAAATGCAATTAAATTAACAGATGACTAAAAAACAAGTGCAGAAGGCATTAAATTAGAAGGATACTAATAAGCAGTAATAAGAACAACTGAACAGATAGCACGCAGAACAGCAACTAAGACAGTTACAGTAAGAGCAGCTGAATATATATATATATATATATATATATATATATGTATATATATATATATATTTTTTTTTTTTGAAGGGGGAACATAGCAGGATTAAGAGGCTACAGGGGTTGTCCTTCTAAAATGCTCTCTTTGTACACAGTAGGAATGCCTGAAATCAGAATATGGTCTCACTGCACTCAGTTGAGTGAGCAAATGAGATAGGCCCAGTAACAAAATGTGATACATTTTTAGAAGCAAACAGTTTACATAGCAGTAAACTGATCCTGTTAATAGTGAACATAATAACCACTTTCTCTTGTATTTCTCACCATTGGCTTTTGTCCCAGCAAAAAGTTGTTGTGAACAGTATTCTTCAGGTTTTCCACTACTGAAATGCTGGCAAGACTTGTCATATGGCCCATTGTGGTGTTGCCAGTCAATGGGACCACTTGAAATCCTATAAGCCACATTGTCGGCAGAGAAATCAAGCCACAACCTTGGATCTTTTGCTATATTTACTTCATCCTTTGCAGACTGAATCATTTTGCCACCACCACCATGGTCCACTGAACTTTTATTTTCAGCAATTATTTCACCCCTAGAATGTCTTGTATAGCAACTTGAATCAACATTTGCAATAGAGGTATCAAGATAATTTACAGGAAAAGTGAGTTCAGTAGTGAAATGTGCTAGATGAACCTGCTTGTGACATCTTGGTGATTCCAGTGTCATCATATTTTGATCTTGAAGTGATGAAAGTGGTATTTGTGTCCACTTCTAATGACAGATTGGTTTCTGATCCAGAATCGGTATATCGTGTTGTGGAACTTGTGTGAAAAAATCCAGCTTTGCAGTTTTGGACACTAAACCCAAAGTCTTCTCTTCTTTCTTTATTGAAAGTTTTCACTTTTGTGCACCACTTAACTGAAAACATTTCATCTTGGTCTTGGGATTTATAAAATATGGAAATAAAAATAATATTTTGTATATTATGTGGCAATCAACAAAGTCACACATCACAGGCTGAACCATACAAATAGTTTAATTACTAACTTACCCCTGAATCTTCTGCTTTTGTGCTTTAATTACTATATAAGGATTTTGTCTCAGAATTTGTAAACTGAAAAATGGAGTTGCTTGGAGCTTGGTATAAATTAGTAGTGTCAGCAGGACTCAAAACCATGTAGTAGTGCATGGATGCACGCTGCCTTGTGTCACGTGATGAAATAAACTTAGTCACTACCACCACCACGTGAAAAAAAAACATTCATGCTGGCCTCACCACAGTCACCACTGCACCACGTACAAAAATGCACATGGAGACATCACCAGCACCACATAAATTGATGTAATGAAATACAAACTCAGTTGCCACCACCATGTGATAAATAAAAAAATCAGAAAATATATGCATAGTCAAAAGCAGCACTTTACATCATTTGACCATATTCATGAGTTTCACAACATTTCATAAGCACTACCAGTCCACACAATTATGAAACATTAATTACATTTGTCAGTGTCATGAAAATTGAAAGGAGAAATAGAAAAAAAAAAGGAATTAGCTTACTTACAAAGTTGCAATGTTAGCACACTGTGGTGTTGGTACGCTGGACCCTGAGTGAGCTACTGAGTGCCGCTGCGCCAGCACATGCATGTACAGTAATAAGGAGAATCTCTGTGTGTAAATTCAAAACAAATGGCATTAAAATATTTATTTTGTTTTCATATAAATTTATTGTACAAAATGTTTATTTTTTTCAAATTATCTTACAAAATGTGGATGCTAATGGTATGCTATAAATTATCGTACATGTATGTACTATAATAATCACATGTCTAGCAATGCTGCTCTGCCCTAACTGTCAATGGATGACTGCACATCACTGAATGATGCACAGCGATGGTTATCCCACTCCACAAAGGGGGATCCACCACAGACCCTGGGAAATAAAAGTGCATTGTCATCCCTTTTGGTAAAAACTCTGTATCCATGAACTACCATATAAGCAATAGTCTACTTAACACCAAAAGTGTGATAAGAGACCTTGGGACACAGTTGGACAGTAGTCTCTCCTTTGATAATCACATCGCCACAGTAGTCAGGAAATCCTTCTACGTGGCACACCTCATCACAAAAGGTTTCTCATCCAGGAAAAAAGAGGTCACGGTTCCCCTCTACTCGTCACTCATTAGACCCATTATAGAGTACACCGCCACTTTTGGTATGTACCACACAAGACATCTACAAAAACTGGAAAGGCCACACAAATACCTCACAAAGAGGATTACTGGCCTCAAACAGATGCCCTATGCAGACCGTCTCAAAAAACTCCAGCTTTACTTTGTCACATATCGCCTACTTAGAGGTGATCTCTGCCTAACATACAAAGCTATGTCAAACCCAGAGCTGTTGGACATGCTCCACTTAATGAAATCCCAATCCCTCCAAACCATGTGCTTCAGGGACCTAAACCTTGTCAACACAATAAACAGAACATGCTGGAGGGATAGATTCCTGTCCCAGAGACTTCCCATACTCTGGAACAAACTGCCTATCTATATCAAACAAAGCTCCTCATTAGCACTCTTCAAACAAAATCTTGATGATTGGATGGGAAATAGGAAATTCACCCCAGGGATCACTTCTGTGGCTCTGCTTGACAGGGGCACAGGTAAATCATTTTCTTGTGGAGCGAAAGTCAGGGTACCTTTTTAGCTAGGCTTATATAGGCCCTAGGGCCAATAGCCTAGTACGTACCTATGAACCTATGACTCTGGGTTTGTCCTACTCCCCTTTCCTTTATAGATGGGTTTAACAAGTGCTTATCTCCAGTCTTGTGGAATCACCCCATATTTAATTGACCTAATGAATAACGGATATAATGGTACTGTATGTTCCTGGCAAAGTGTTCTCAGGTCATTATTACTAGTTCTGTCTCCTTCTTGTACTTTATTTGGGTCCAGTTTGCATAGTTCTTTTTCAGTATAATCTAATTTGATTATAGTATCTGAAGTTACCTGGATGTTACTTGGACAATTTATCACCCACTGTGTGAAGCCAAACTGCTTTGCATATGATTTTGTAAATTTATCTATAATCTGTTGTGTCTAAGAATACATTTTAGAATCTACACACAGTTTATCAGTTTGTATGTCTTTACTCCTACCATATCTTATGTATCTATAAAATGGTTTCCTATTATTTTCAATGTCTTTATATACATTTTCTTCAAATCTTTTTCTTGATTTTTGTCTCATACTATGTTTAATTTGCCTGCTCCAGCTTGTTTATTTCAGTTTTCAGAGCCATAGTTCAACCTCTTTTCCATTTCTTAGATTTTCTCTCACCTTAACCATGTATCTTGTTCTTATGAAAATATATCCTCCTGGCATTGGGTGACTAAATTCTGATGATAACCTTTTTTTTAATTTTTTGCATTCAAAAAAATTTCTTTCAAATTTTGCCACATTCCTTCTGCAGTGTTTCCACTAAACACAGCTCCAGTTAGTTTTGCATGGTGACTCTTTTGCTTCCATATTATCTGTTATTAATCTTCTGTGCATTGGTTTAGATTTAATTTTGCAGAATTATGTAGCAACAATTTAACCTTTATAACCTCATGATCACTGTACATTAATGGTGTTAAAACTTAACATGAACTATGAGTAATGTCTTTAGGAACACAAACAATGTCTAGTAGGCTCTGTTTATAATCTAAAGCAATTGTTGCTCCTGAACATACATTGGGCCGGATTCACGAAGGCTTGCATGGAGTCTAAGAGTAGAGTAAGACTCCATGCAGCCAACATGTCCACTGAGCGATCCAGGAACAGCCGGTAGGGGCGTGCAACAGAGCTCTCAAAACTAGTCCTACACGGACAGGGTTTGGATATGCAAATTACTTCAATTGCAGGCGAAAGCTATGCAAATGAGGTAATTTTGCGATCCAGGAAACCCGAACCTGTCCAAGTAGTAGTGTTATTTGCAGAAATGTACTCAGTTGACAACTGAGTACGGTTCTGCAAATAGCAAAACGGAGCCGTGACAGCTCCAAAAAAAGGATGCATTGATAGGAGGAAGCATGCCAATAGCCAAAAATATGGCCATTGGCAATGTTAAGGGATGCAAAATAAAAATAAAAAACTTTTTTTTTTCATCCCAATCTCTGGAGTTTAAGCGTAGCACAGCGCCATGTAAACGCGCTGCACAATAAAAAGCAGAAAATCAATAATTAAGATCCACAAATGTGGATTTTATTGGTAATATGAATTTACAATGCAAGTGAATGGCAGGCTGAAGACAACATGGCCACCGAGTAGAGGTTGCTAAGGGGGGAAGCTCAGTCTAAGAGATGTAACCAAGCATTAGTAGGCAATCCTATGCAAAGGAGGGTTAGGATAGTGAATCGCAAGTTTACATAGCAAATGAGCACAGTCAGTGGAGTGTAGGAGTAGGATAAGGGGAGTAACAGAGTAGAAGATAGGTGATATCATGAGTGGGGTATGTATGAAAGAAGTGAAGCTCATTGGAGCAGAGTGCATGTGTCAGCTTTTATTTACACATCATTGAAAGAGGTGTGTCAACAGGTAGGCTAGGTAAAGTCAAGAAATTGAAGGTGTATGTCGTGGATAACACTAAAGTTTCTTGCTGAGCGGGTATGCGTGTGTGTGTGCGCCTGTAAACCCAAGTAAGACTGTGTGCGCGTGTAAGCGTGAGTGCACGCGTGTAAGCCGGCGAAAGCATGTATAAGGCTGTTTAAAGAGTTTTAAGGGCGTTTGCACTGGTGTGCACGCGTTTTAACAAGAATAAGCAAGTTTTAGTCCGTGTAAGCATGCGTGTGCTCGTGTGAGCTGCTGTGAGCGTGTTTGCACTTGTGTGTGCGGCACTGCCCCCTGAGGAAACAGAAAGGAAAAAGGAAGCACAACAAATAGTAGGAAGCTACCAGGGAGTACTAGCAGAGCTAGCAGGTGAAAACAATCAGAATCAGGCAATTACACAGGCAGTACACTAGCCCATCCCAGCCCAGCACTTAAAACTCTGCAAACAACAGTCCATTATGTTTCTCACAAGAGACACTGCAACACTGCAGTAAGCTAATAGAAGTGAAAACTGAAAAATCGTTACTGAGACAAAGAAATGTTAAGGGCTGCCATTGCTGTTATAAGGTGACATATGCAACATGCTGAGGGTGGTGACAATGCGAATGCTGCTGGACAACCCACAGTGAGGAGACGGAGAAGAGTGTACAGGTCCAGGGTAACCTACCAGGGGCTACATGAGCTGGAGATAGTGGAGCGCTATAGAGTGGACAGAGAGCTCTTGCAGCAAATTGTTGAGCTGTGCAGGCCACGTCTCACACACAGAAACAACAGAGGGGAACCCATCCCAGTGGAAACCAAGGTATGTGTTGGCCTAAGAATATTAGCAACAGGTACCTTCCAAAGACCAACTGGTGATATGATGGGGATATCACAGGCATCAGCATCCAGGGTACTGCACCAGTTCCTGGATGCCATGTCAGCACATGTCGGTGATCATGTATATTTCCCCAATTCCTGTGAGGTATTGGCCAGCAATATGCGTCTCTTCCAGCAAGTAGCGGAATACCCTGAGGTAGTGGGTGCAATAGACTGCACGCACATATGCATCAAAGCACCAGCCGGCAAGCGGGATAGGGTCTACTTCAACCACAAGGGCTTCCCCTCCATCAACTGCCAGGTCATGTGTGATGCCCAGGGCATAATACTGAATGTGTGTGCTGGCTGCCCTGGAAGCTACCATGATTCCCATGTCTGGCATCTGACGCAGCTGTACCAGACATTTGCCATTGGGGACATCCCACATGGTCACCTAGTGGGGGATGCTGGCTATGCACTGGAGCCGTGGCTGATGACACCCATCAGAAATGCACACACACCTGAACAGGAACGCCATAATGAGGCACACGCACAAACACGAAATGTAATCGAGCATGTGTTTGGGCTGCTCAAGTCACAGTTCCGGTGCCTGGACACATCTGGTGGACCCTTGCAGTACTCACCAACTACATGTACCCAAATTGTCATGGTATGTGCTATGCTACATAATATGATCTTGCGAAAACAGCTGCAGCAGGACCAGCATAGGCCTGGGCCAAACAGCCCCCACCATCGCCAAGGCCATCACAGGCAGAGTGTGACTCGAAGGAGGAACAACCTGAGCCTGCCCCAGTAGGCAGAAGGAGGCATGCCCAGTATGCTTTGGCCTTGGCAAAGAGGCAACGTATAGCACATACACTGGCTCAGTAGGAACTCTGGAAATGATACCTCTCTCTGACTCGCACATATAGTAAAAGGGATGCCTAAGTTGACACTACCTGCTTTCAAACATGTATAGGGAGTGTAGTATGTGCATCTGACATAGGTAGCCCTGCAGCACCACCTGAGGCATGATTGCCATGTGTTAAGCAATATAAAGCAGTGCTAAACACCATTTACCACCATGTAGTATATGCAAACAAAATCGCACACACCAACTAGCACAACTGTGGTCACTGTTGAGTAATACTGGGCAACGTCCAGCAATGTTGGTGAATATTGAGCAATGTCGGACAAGCCTGGTCTAAGTAGGGCATAGCTGAACAAAAGCCAACATGCTCATATTTGCTCTACTGGCCCTTAAGCAGTCTGGTCTGCTCAGTATGAAAATATAAAGCAGTGATGGGCCTCGAACCCAGGATACTGTGCACTATAGTTATAGTACTGAACCACTAAACCATGACAGTATTGCAGTGGTCAGCCTGTATGAAGAAATGTTGATAAGTCTATGCAAAGTATCTCATGGAAACCCTGCAGGCACAGCATAATCCCTGTCGAGTTATGACACAAAGGTGAGTCCTGCAGTAAGAATAGAACCTGACTTCCAACACACACAGTATAAATATTAATATTGGTCATGTTCACACACATCAACAAATGTAGTGGACCTCAGATAGCAACATACTGAAAGGTCACACTGGGCATGCTCACACACTTGAAAAAATGAGACAAATGTCAGGCAACAAAACACGGAAAGCCTGAACTGGGCATGCTCACACACTTAGGCCATGTCTGAGTACAGCAGTGGGCCACACATATCTAGCAGTTGCATGTGTTAACCCAGGAACCTCTCACTATCCAGCAATCCACCCTGTGCACACAGTTATATGACAACAGATACATATATAATATAGTGGAACCCTCTCATAATCAAATATGTTCTGCATATACCTAAGTTGTTCATAGAAACTGGGAAAGCAAAGACGATAAAAACCTGCAAACAGTATCAGCAATAAATATTGTGCATCCCGAACATTATCATAGGTTTAGAGGTTGATACTAGGCTATCTGCCCTAGGGCATGTACAAGTCTAGCCAGAGTGTGTTTGTCTTTCACAACCCTGTCAGATTACTACACTGTGCCTGTGAATAGTAGGTCACACAAGATAGCCCATGTACGTTTGGGCTAGTGTGCCTCTGTGTAGCAGGGACCCAGAAGATATCCCAGGGGTAAACATACGATCACCCCATCCAGTTGTCAAGATGTCTCCTGTAGGTGGTCAGTGGGTGGCTCTGCCTATGCAAAACCGGGATTACAATCCAGAGTGAGTGGAGTCTCTGGGATAAGAATCTGTCCCTCCAGCATGTCTTATTAACATCTGTGCTGAGGTATATGTCCCTGGAGTGTGTAGCTCCAAGGGAGTTGGATATCCTGAGGTGAAGCATGTCCAGTAATTCTGGGTTGGGTATTTCCGTAAACAACAGGCACAAATCATATCCGAGTAGGCAGTAAGAGACTGAGTAGAGCTGGAGTTACTGTATCCAAACTGTGCAGGGCATCTGTGTGAGTCCCTAGATCTGTTTGGTGAGGAACTTTTGTGGCCATTACACTTGCTGCAGGTGTCTGGTAAGGTACATCCCAAATGTGGCATTGTAACCAAGCATGGCTGTGATGAGTATAGGGGCACGGTGACCTCACTTGATCTAGATGTGAAACCATATGGGATAAGGTGGGCTATATAGAAGGTCTGTCCAACCACTTTGGCAACGTGATTGTCAAAGGCGACAATACGAACAAGTCATGTCCCCAAACCCCTAATAACTCCTACCGTACATAATGGATTACTACCTATGTAGTAATGTGTGGGCATGTTGTTATTCCCAAAGGGGATGACTATGCAACTAATGGCATTTAGTTGTAGGCCATGGCTCAGGCACCAGTCATCCATCTCTGTGAGACCCTGTGTGAGTATGCATGTGCCAGCTGGAGAGTTGATTATGGCACCCAGTTTGCAGTCATCTGTGAACATGGTCAGCCATATTCCCCCTGTGTTAGCCTGTATGTCAGACAAATATATACTGAACAAGAGAGGTCCCAGGACTGAGCCTTGTGGGATGCCATGTATAACTGGTGTATAGTCAGACATGGCACCTGCAATTCTGACCATGTGGGTGCTATCCCTGATCCAGCTAGCAATCCATCATGTGAGATATGTGTCCATATCGACGCTGGTGAGCCTATGCATAATGGCTGAGTGGGGTATTGTGTTGAAGGGTTTTGCAAGGTCCAGGTAGGCTGTGTGGACAACCATCCCTACGTTGATGGACCTGGTAACTGTTTAAAGAATACAAACAGGTTCAAGAGGCAAGATCTGCCCACAACAACACTGAAATGTGTAGGACACAGTGTCTGTAGGTTCCCGATGTCTATTTGTATGAGTCCCATGACAATACACTCCATAGCTTTGCAGAGCAGGCTAGTTAGGCTTATAGGGCAATATTGTCTGTGGTCCGTTGTGGCACCAACTCTGTGGAGCGGGACCACTGTTGCTGTATGCCATTCTTTGGGTACATATCCTGTAGTAACTCCGATATTGAACAGTGATGTAATGTGAGGGTTACGTCTGTCATGAAGCTCATGTAAGATGCAGGCCAGGACACCGTCTGGTCCCATTGATGCTGTGTTGTCCGCTTTGGGGAGGGCAGCACTCACCTGTTAAGTTGTGATGTCAGGGAGGTTACACTCTGTTGGGATGGATAGTTGCTCCTTAGGGGGGATGGGGGGGAGACATCTGCACTGAACCTGTTTGCCAGGATGTTGGCAATGTCAGTGGGTTCAGGGTATGTTTAGTCAGTATGCAGTAACTCACAGCATATCAGTGAGTGTCCACCCAGGTTCCTGACATAACTAAAGAAGGCCTTGTGATTGTCCTACGTGTTTGGTTCAATTGTCCGTTAGAAGCAGCCCTTAGATAAATTCATGAGTGATCGTAGCTGTCTGCTAGTACAG
The DNA here is from genome assembly GCF_019279795.1 of Protopterus annectens. Classification (NCBI taxonomy): domain Eukaryota; kingdom Metazoa; phylum Chordata; order Ceratodontiformes; family Protopteridae; genus Protopterus; species Protopterus annectens. The sequence continues at coordinate 607,412,696 of NC_056745.1, forward strand.
TTCACAGATGCCTTCCCTGTCTGGGATTGTGCTCTATCATGTAGTAGCTTCCTCCTGTCATTGTATAGCTTATTAATGGCTGGGGTCTACCAGACAGGTCCCCTGCCATTGGAGGAGTGAGTCCTGTTGTTATTTGGGATAGCACAATCCATGCAGTCCACTAGGTGTCCATAGAATGTGTATGTAAAGGTTTCAGCAGTCTGAGCCGTATTTACCACTGTCCCAGGGTCTCTGAAGGATACCACCTTGCTTTGGTGAAGTGAGACGTTGGCTTATGAGGAGTTCACCAAGATTACCCAGGATGGGTGTGGGGATGGGATATGGAGGTCCAGTGAGATCAATGTATGTTCTGATCTTATCAATGAGGGGTATATCGCTGGTGTGGAACATAGAGTCCCCATCTTGGTGATGATCAGGTCCAATATGTTTTCCTCTCTTGTGGGTGTGGTGACCAGTTGTGCTATAGCATATGAGTTTACAAATAGTAGCGACTGTTGGGCGAGGGTGTTGGGGCTTGAGTATTATCCCCAGTCAATGTTTGGGTATTTGAAGTCACCCAATATAATTGTGTTTGGCAAGACCTTCATATCCTCCATTGTTCCCAGGAAAGCCGAGTGTGGTTCCTGAGTTTGGGAGGGTGGTCTGTAGCAGGCAACAAACTGAAAGGCAGTTTTTCACAATGTTAGTTGCATATGTATGGTCTGTGATGCTTTGTGCAGTGCTACTAACCCCGAGGTGTGTGTATCTGTGATGTATATGGATACTCCCCCTATTTGTGTTGTCCGTTCCAAGTCTTGTGGTTAGAAAGCATGGCATGAAACATAACCTGGTAGTGCTGGTGTGCATTTGTGAGCCTGAACCAGGCTTCTGTTAGTGCACAGATATCGCTATTCTCCATACCGAGGAGAGTCCTGAGTGGGTGCAATTTGAGGGTAACACATCTGGTGTTGAGCAGCATTACCCTTAGTTTCATTTACTCTGTAATGTCTATGGAGGTGGGTTTGTCTTTTGAGCCCTGCTTAAAAAAGGCACTATGGTGGTAGCAAGAGCCTTAGCCAGTATTCGACAGTCCAAGGGTGACAGGTGCAAGCTGTCCATAGCGAAGCTACGTGGCATGTCGAGCATGGCACCCCAGGCTGACAGACACTGGATCCCCTTTGAATGACACCAATATGTTAGCCAACTGTTAAACGTGATAAGTTTGTCTGTATACTGTGACATCATACTTGGTGAGTGTAACATGCAAGACAAGGTCAGGGCCATACTGGCCTGGGCTACATGATCAGAAAGTTCCTCTGTGTATCATGTCATGTGGTCCAGGGTGGAACGTCTGAGATTTTACGCACCGGCATGGACAATGATGGAGCCAGTCCTGTACTTGCTTTGGAGTGACCTGAGTGCATGTGTTATGTGGCGGATCCTGGCACCCAACAGACAGCACAAAGTGACTATTCCCTTGTTTGGCCTGGTGAATGGGATGTCAGTGTGTCTGACAATAAGTGTCACCTATTACAAGTGTATTTGGTGTGTTGTTTAGCCCGAAGGGCAGTGACTGTGTGGCACACTGACATTGTGAACTATGTGATATGTGGGTATTGTAGTGGGGTAGCAGTTGTTTGTGTGTCTGCTTTGGAGGTCTCTGCTGCTTAGGCAGAGTTTATTTAGACCCTCCGAGTATGTTTATGTATGATAATGTGGTTTGATTGCTGCCACTATAGGTTTATGTGAGACTGATATGTGGTGTGTGTGGTTACCTCCACCACCTGATAGACTGTGCCAGTCATGGGTCGAGAGAGCTCAGCCTCCTGTATGCCTATATAGGTTCATCTCTCACATATTTTTGAGTTTGTTGGGAGGAGGAGAGGGTTGTCTGTGTACATGAGGCAGATGTGACATTGTGTCAGAATCACAATATTCACCAGCTGGACTGGAGAGTACACACAAAACCATCCCCTGGACATGCCAGGATATTATGATGACATACTCCGTAGCCTGATCACAAAGGATCAGTAGGGTGTTGAGTGTGTAAAAGAGTATAATAGGGATTAGTGCTCAGGTTTGTTGGTGTTTTTTTGTAAACAGTAGCTGAGAAGGAGTCCAGACTGAATCATGACACCTCCTTCAGCTATGTCATAAATAGCAATGTACACTCATATATGTCCTGAGTCAGGGCCAACTGTACCTGACTGACAATGCCGACATCCTGTCAGACAGGCCCATATATACATACCCACCTCCCACTGATGATAGTCCCTATCATCATACCAGGAGATATCACATGTAGAATGGCTGAACAGCTCCCCCCAAAGCCAAAAGCATGGCAGCAATTGGATTACATTGTTTCCCAATATGTGTCATGCATGAACTACAGAACAAACAGACCCTGCACCTGAACAGTCAGTTGAGCCTCACACTCTCCACAGGATCTGGAACCATTGAATGTGTTACAGCAACATATGGCACTCCCCACAAGTGTTGGTGCACAACACACCATGGGAAGTATAGTCCAGTAAGCATATGAAGTCTGATCTGCAAGGCCATGGAGTCCATCATGGTTGAAGTCATAAACAGAGCTACTGGAAGCTGACAAGCACACAACCCTACCAACTGTGGTATGTTCATGTGCAGATAATGGTTTCCAAACATGCTAGACTGTTTGCAAGGCAGCCACCCAGGACATACATCACTGAACAGAGCTACACATGTCCCACATAGACTTTGAATAGCCCTTTATCAACATCCCAGACACATGTCGTATCCACAAAACCAACAATGTGTGCATAAATATGTGTTGACAATGTGTCCACAGATAGATCACACAAGGTAAGAATTATGGGGTCCTGTTCAAGCTGTTGACACCTGCCGACCCACATGGCTCATTCCTGGAATTGCATAAAACAAAGTGTACACACATTACCATGTCCAGTCTGATGATGTCAGCATCCTACAAATATAGCATGAGAAAAGAAACCACCCAGTAAAGCATGTAGCGCACTGTGTAAATGCGTATCTCTCTAATATCATAACATAGTTAGGTAGGAGTTTGAATCCTGCAAACACTGACGGTGTGGGGGTATGTGTGTAATTTCTTTTGAGAGGAGTGCCTTTTTTGGAGACTGGGAAAACACATTAAAAGAGGTACATTCCTCTTTGGAAAGTCTGATGATGTCAGCATCCTACAAATATAGCAGGAGAAGAGAAACCACCCAGTAAAGCATATAGCGTGCCGTGTTAATGCGTATCTCTCCAGTATCATAACATAGTTAGGTAGGGGTTTGAATCCTCCAAATGCTGACAGTGTGTGTTTGGGTGTGTGTGGGAGGGGTATGTGTGTGATTTCCTTTGAGAGGAGTGCCCTTTTTGGAGACTGGGAAAACACATTAAAAGAGGTACATTCCTCTTTGGAAAGTCTGATGATGTCAGCATCCTACAAATATAGCAGGAGAAGAAAAACCACCCAGTAAAGCATATAGCGCACCGTGTTAATGCGTATCTCTCTAGTATCATAACCATAGTTAGGTAGGGATTTGAATCCTGCAATTGCTGAGTGTGTGTGAGACACAGTTGGTCAATGTGGTGTGGGTTTTGCTTTTACAATGGTATGACATATCATGATTAAAACAGTATGTGCATTGCACACAACAGGTATCTGCATGGCAAATAAATATGTGTACATGTGACCTCAATCAGTACCTTGGTGTGAAGCCTGCATACTACATGAATACATTTGTTACCTTTGACAGATTGTGCCGTTGCTTCTCAGATCATAGGTCACATATGTATCTATGTTACAAGGCCGGCCACTGTAGTGATCTGTGGCCAAGGTCATCTGTGCCACACACACCTATGATGGTTACTATAGAGTAGTGTGAGTGAGGGTATATGCCTGGGGTATATGTCAGATATACACAACAATGACTAGCAATAGTGGACAGTCATTATAGGTATACAACAGCCTTGTGGATTTGCAGTCAGGCCCCTAATGTCTTATGTGATACACCGAAGGACTCCACAATACCTATGGATATGTGGATACCAAGGGACAGATTACATAACACGTGGCTGTATGTACACATTGGTACCCAACATACATGTTGGGGGCTACCACCTATGTGGTACTGTCGGGATAGTATGTATAGTAAATGTGGATGACTATGCCATAGTTGGCTTACTGCTATACAGCATGTATCGGGCAACAGGTATCTGTCTGTATGATACCCTTGTGTAGGATATGCGTCCCATCCAGGGAATGCATTGTAGGCCAATGCATGCATTTCCGGATGTGAATGGACATATCCCTAGTGTGTTTGCATGTACCTAAGAGGGCTATATGCCAAACATGTGTGGTCCCAGGAATGGGTGGCGGCAATACCACTGGTTACTGTTATAGTATAGTACTGGAAGGATCCAACTGTTACTGAGTTCCCTACAACTGTGTGTCATTTGTCAGGACATCATCTAATGATTGGTTATAGTCATGCTGTTGAGGTTGTGTATACTACCAGACTGCAAATTATTGACAGATATTAACAGCATCACCCACAGCATAGTGTCAACCCATGTCATACACACATGTGTACCCATGTTAGTACATATCTATAGTAGAATGCATACTGGCCATCGAAAGATACTATTAGATGTTAATGTGTACAACAAGGTATGTCACATGTCCCATGTGTCCACTATGCACATACATGCAGACAGTGCATACCCACCATGTTCACAGATGTACCTGCTAATCTGTACTGCACACATCACACACGTACTGTCCACTCACTAACACATGCTGGCAACACTTTACACATCAGCCAAGTGGCACATGGGTGGACAATACATACTCAGACCTAACACTGGTGTAAACAATGCTACATTGACAATCAGAGCTTTGATGCATAATGCCTGCACTGATATACCTACAAGGATATCATTACACTTTCCTGTTGACAACTTGCTAATATTGCTACACTGCTATAATGTCACCCTGTGCATCAGCACCATGTTAGCCTGTTCCTGCATCAATGTTACAGATGACAGGAGGTGGCACAGGTGTCATCATATGCACAGGGTGTGTTGTTGGTTTGCCAGAGCCCGACATTGACCCATCCAATTGACGTGTGTGTGTGTGGGGGGGGGACAACAGTACAGCATGGGCCAATGTTGATGTAATGTGTGTGTGTATGTGTGAGCCCTAGTTGTTTGGTTAATGTGTGTGTGTCTGCATGCACACAGCTCCACCATGTGGCTGCCATATATGGGAGGTTGTGGAACAGCCAGACTGACTGTACCTGCTAGGCTGTACAGATCACTGTCTCTGGCCACGGACATGGTACCTGTGCCTGGCAGAGGTGCTACGGACAGTATCGGGTACCAACCCTGACTGGGTACTATCATCAGAGGCAGAGGTATGACGACTGGACCCATGTCCCTGCTGGGACTGGCCAGAGCAACGTGCACATGGTCTACTAGGACGGTCAATGGACAGGCCAGCCCCAGCATTGCTGGGGCTGGTACTGCCACTACAGGAGCGGCTGTGATCTGTGGGCCATCCACGACCACTGCCAGCTGTTGCTGGCATGCGTCCGCGTCAACGTCTCAACCATCCCGCATGGTCCTGGCTCATGGAAGACACATTGTGGAGGGCATCTATTGCCTCCACCCAACGTCTATCAATGACCTCGGTGAAATTCTGGATGACACCGGCAAGGTCACGGATGCTGTCATTGATAGCGGTGTAATGGGCCCTCTGCGCCCTTAGTCCCTGTCTGGTGTACCGTTCCATAAGTGCCTGCACCTGCATTACAGCCCGGAACATACTGGAGGTTGTAAGACCTGTGAGGGCATTTCTGCCAGGGGCAATACAACCAGCGGTGCTCCCCCAAGAACCCCTGGACATCCGCCTATGTGGTACCATTCCAGGAATCTGGCTATGGCTGCTGTGAGGGGATGCAAGTGCCATGGGTACCACACTCTCCTGGTCAATGCCAACTGTATGCTGTCCCTCGGCTGAGGTCATTGGTGATGAGGGATGTATTGGCAGTATGAGTGTGTGCATAGATGGGGTTGAACGCTGTGTACTGTCGATTGGCAGACCAACGACAGACCTTGTCAAACCTTCCTGTGCCAGAATACATGTCTCATCATCTCCACTATTTGTGGCAGTGACTTCAGGTTCCCTGCTGCTTTCAGCCACCCCAAACTCAGCACCTGTGAGAGGAAGACAGGAAACACACTTTACAATCTGTACATGATGTTAGCACACATGCACACATGCACACAAATACACTCCTCACTACAGCACATACACAAACACACACACCAGCAATCCAACACATACTCAATAGTGGGTGAAGGTGGGTGACAGTATCACAAGGCAAACAGTCACCTCACACGTGTCAGCATGCAGAATATGTGTTGCTCAAGACCATGCAGTGCAAGTGTATACGGCCCTATTTAATGACAGTATACATGGCTTTGATGCATGTGTGTAGTTGTTCAGTGATTGGCTACACCCTGGAACACAATGTGTACATGGACACAACATTGCTGTGCAAGTATTATCAGCTCTGCAATGTCCTGTGCACCATCACTCACAGGTATACATACCATGGCTGCATGTGTTATCTGTGTGACACATAGATTTCCATGTCTGATTACAGTGTCTGTGTCCATAGCAGATAATAGTGGGCACAGGTGTAGCACATGCATTGCTATGTACACACACGGGATCAGTGGTGCATGTAGACGTGAAGGAATCCCAATGGTCGACATGACCATTGTACAGTGGTTATGGTGAGTGTGGGACATATTGCAGATATGTTGGTGCCAGCCATGACATGGCATGCTACATAACTGCAACATTAAACACCACACATACCCAATGTGTGTCATGTGACCTAGGACATATATGTGACACTTTGTACAGATGGTGGCTGCTGTGCATATTGTGTATACTGGCATATGTAAGCACACACACAACATGCTATGCATATTGTGTATAGGTGCATATGTTTGCACCCACACAACATTGAGGTGCAAAGCAATCACTGCTATGTGTAGTACTGTGGTCACTGTCATTGGATGGGGTGTAGTACCATGTGCCATCATCATCATGCATCTTGTGGTCACTCACGGCTACTAATGTGTGACAGACCACCACCTAGCATGCTGTACCTGAACTGCAGTGCCGGGCTACATTCACAATTATACAGCCACTTTGTACATGGGTGTGTGAGGTGCCCAATAGGGAGCATTGCCTAACATGACTGTGTTATGTGTTGAAGAGTGTTGCACAGCCCCATGATAGGCCTCTACCCCTGAGGTACATCATGTGTGTGTGGATGACATGTGGGATACTTTAGTGTGACCTTACAGCAGGTGTGTGGTAACTCCATATGTAGCATGTTTGTGTGTACTGCGTATGATAAACGTGTTATGTTGTGTACAGCTGTAGCAACTATGCCTATCCAATGTGCAGTATGGTGTTGCCACAACTGTGTCTGATGCTCTGTGTATTGCATGTCACTGAGGCAGCTACTGACATTACTGAGCTGTGCAAAGTCTTACAGCAAACATGCACGGCATGCATTATGCGTGGGTGTGTTATGTGTACATGGCCTACACCTCACCTATGACATGCACATTTCATTACCAACATTGCAGTTATACCACACTCACCAGCATGGATCGTCTGCCCTGCTGTCACACCAGAGGGACCTACGAGAATATGAGAAAGTTTGTCAGTGGCTACAACTGTGGCATTGCTACTGTGGGTATGCTAAACTACAGTAGAACAACAGTCAACAGTCACAGGTGTACAGATAATATTCCACATATCAATATTGCACAACACTAGGCAGCACAACTGCTAAACACACAGTATACATCTCACGTAGACATAATCTAACTATACAGTTAACTGTAGTCTACAGATAGGGCATGTTACCTGCTCGCTCCATGTGAACATGCTGGGTGGCTCCGGCCTCCATGACAACACATGCCAGTGGGAGTTGCTGCTGTTGTCCAGGAGCCACCACGCTTAGCAGCAGCTCCTTCACTGTGGTGAGGGGGGGATGAATGGCCACCCCACCACCTGTGGCAAGCTGTTGTCTTTGGATATCAGATGCATGCCACCCGACATATCTAATTAAATCACTGCAGTGATGGCGTACCTGCTCATATGTCTGGTTATACATGCCTATGTCATTTACCCGATGAACAAGATCCTGCCACAGTGCAGTCCACTCCTGCTGATGCTGGCTGCTTCTGCAAAACAGCACTGTGTAGTACTGCACCAGGCTTTGCTGTATCTCCTCTTCCTCCGCTGCTATGTAGGATGGGTTATGTTGGTGGGCCATCTGGCTGAAAGAGATATGAACAATATGTGTGAGCGAGTCCTGTGGCACACTTTACACCTTTAACCACAGATATCACTTTACTGACATATATACCATCCATTTGTCTGTCAGAGGATACACACGTTCAATACCACTTATTGGTTCTCAGGCCGCAACTGACTAACAGTGCCTGGCACACCCTATATATCAAACCACTATACAACAGTACCCAGCACACTGTTTGTGACACAATGCACAACCTCGCCACAGCAGTATATATCGTGCCAATGCATGAACAGGGATGTCATCCATTGCAATGAATGTAAAGTACAGTTACAGTAGTACCATTCAACCACCTTAGTCGTTGATGCCATAGCCCTGCCTAACATATGTGCACAGTTGTTACTATAGGTGGCATACTGCTGTAACAGAGTATATATGTTGCTAGATATACACGTATACCCTGTAACACACATATGATTGCGACCATGGTACAGGCATAATTATACACACATCAGACAAACATACAACACACCACTGTATGCCAACACAGATGAGCTTTGCCTATGTACCATACAGTACTGTGTTCCACTGCTTACAAACCCTTATGCCTGAGTTATGTACTCTGTGCAGACTATGGGAAACACACAAGACAGTGTTTCCATGCAATGTGAACACACACCATACTGTGCTGTTTAGGCCTACAGCTTCAGGTAGTACTACAGTTCATATGGGAGTTGGATTCACCAGCAGTACCACTCAGTAAGCATACATGTATTGCTTTAGCCTACAATGAGACACCATGGTCGTCAACAAGGAACTATGTCACATTGTATGCCATACTACTATGTCTGCCTAACAGTACAATACACATCTTTTGCTGGCCTCACAGCTAGGATAGACACTACCATGTCAGATACAACTTCACACTAACCTATCACACCTTTACAGACCTTGCACACATTCAGCGTTACACTTATTCAACCTGACATAGCAGGTTTTGCATTGAGTACATGTGTGAGTGCATAGTGTCATAGGTAGGTAATATGCTATTGGCCCTAGGGCCTACAGCAGCCTAGCCATATGCTACCCTGGCCTTTGACACACATGTAGTTTGATTTCACTTGCCCCTGTCAACCAGAACCACATAGGTGATTCCTGGGGTGTATTACCAATCTCCCAAACAATCATCAGGGGTATTTATGACAACTGCTAATGAGAAGCCTTGTTTGCTATTGCTAGGTGGTCTATTCCAGTGTATGGCATATCTCTGAGATAGGAACCTATCCCTCCAGCATGTGCTGTTTAGTGAGCTGATGAGGTTTAGGGCCCTAGAGTGTGTATCCCAGAGGGATTGTGATATGTTGCCATGGTGGTTGTCACCCAGCTATGGGTTTGACATACCTCTGTATGTCCGGCAGAGGTCACCTCTGTGTGGCCGGTATGCAATACAGTCTAGACATGGTTTTGTGAGTCAGTCTGCATAGGGCATCTGTTTGCAGCCAGTATTACCCTTTGTGAGGTATGTCTGTGGCCTTTCCAGCTACTGTAGTTGTCATGTGAGGTACATAACACACAGGGCATTGTGATGAGTAGAGGGGAACACTGACCTATATTTCCCTAGATGATACACCTGTTGTCATGACACATACCACACAGACAGATTACAGGTCTAGTGTGGCACTGTCTTTATCAAAGAGGAGGCTACTGTCCACCTATGTCCCATGTTCCCTTATCACACCTTCAGTGTTAGTTAGATCTCTCCCTATGTGGTAGTTAATGAGTACAGTGTTTTGGAAAGGTGGAATGGCACTGCAGTATCGACACTTGTCTACAGTCTATGCCTTGGTCACCACACACCTGTTGCAGTACATATGACCCCATGTCTCTCTCTCTCTCTCTATATATATATATATATATATATATATATATATATATATATATATATATATATATATATATACATATCTATACACATACAGGTACACATCCATTGCTGTACACTTAGATGCACATATAGGCACATGTACAGTCCACCTTTCATGGTGGGGATATCACTTATGCGACAGTTGTGGGATGTACAGTTATGTGATTATATTGCACAGTGTTGTGCAGAATGCATTTTGGTGTCCTCAGCCATGTAGCTTTAGCAGGCCTCACTGGCTGTAACACAGCAGATCTGACAAATCAGTCCCACAACCACCACATGACATATATCAGCACTGCATGCTGTTTTCTATGCCACACACTATGACCTACATAGATATATGCACATAACAACCTTCAACAACAGATATCTGTCCACCCTTCTCTAACAGTTGCAGTATGTCCCTTGCCCTATGCACATGTACAGATACAGATAGATACGTACTGCTGCCACACATGGATGATTTGCAGTGTGTAGAGTACTCTTCAGGAACATCCACTACATGCAAGCACATACATATGAGTTACATACCTTACCTTTGTATTTCCCAGTTTTGTTGTTTTTTTTTGTTTTTTGTTTTTTTGGTTGTTTGTTTTGGGTTTTCTCCCTCTGTTTCTGTCTCTGTTGGCTGTGTCTCTGTCTCTCTCTCACTCTCTATCTCCCTGTACCTGCAGTGATATTATTGCATGTGTGGACAGCAGGTATAGCCTGCTTTTCTAGGTGTCTGCACATGTGCATGTGACAGCCTCTGCACCAATTTCTGCCCACCATTCAGTAATTGCATGCAGCCTGCTGTATGGTGATGGCAGTACTCACTGTGATTGTAGCCCACTGCTATAAAATGCTAGGTTAGGTAGGCATAGCCCTTTCTGCTTTCCAAGGTGGGGCCCATGCTTGTTTGCTCTGGACACCGTTGTGTCAGTCAGAAGGTTGGTATAAGTCTCTTATCTGAAGCTAGGGTTGTAGCCAGTGATATGCATGTTGTACTCAAACCTGAATGTTGCTGCTTCCAGTACACACTTCTCAGTGTAGACATGTGCTCACCCCTCCAAATGCTAACACAGGCTACATGGGTGTATGTACTTTCTTTCTGAATTAGACAATTAACTGCCATACAAATGTGGTTCTTGCACTGCATTCCTGTGGCACATGCAGTGTTTGTGAACTGCAATACTGTAATTATTATGTTACTCACTTCTGAACAGTTTGTGGTTTGTTTGTGTTGACATTAGCGCAGGCTGCTCAAGACAACTGGACATATTTCAGTACTGAGTATGCCTACCTACACCCTTGTTTTTGCCTGAATACACAGGTGTGTTGTACCTTTGGGTAGGGGTGCAGAACTGCAAAGAGCATTTTTTATCATCATGTGAGGTTTATCTTGTTGAACATACAGGGTTGCTATGTACCTGTTAGTCTATCAAGGCAAGTAGTCTGTCTGTGTAGCTCCCACCTGTGGACATATCCAGATGGTAGCTAGAGGTTAGCCTATTATACTTTGTCTGTGCACCACACCAGTCTTTTCAGCACTGGCACATTGGCATTGTCACAGTTGGTTGCTAGCAGTACATGGCTACATCCTGTGATATTTCTGTGTTGTACTCCTACATAAGAGCATGCTTGTGGAACTCCTTCCAAAGCTATTTGCAGAGTGTGTAACAGCAGTAATGCTGATATGCCTGTGTGTTTCTGCTTCTGCCAGGCCTCAGATACTCTCAGGTATATATTTGAACGGCCTCAGTGAAAGGTACATATAAGTGAGATACACCTGCAATATATTACAGACATATTGCAGTTGAGACTTTCTTGGGAATCAGAGCATATGTATAACTACACCTTTTCTGACGTGCAAGCAGTGTCTACTCTCACCTATTGACATTATTCATTATGTGTGATTCCACACCACTCTGCCTAAAGTTAGTACTTTTCAGAGTGATTCAGTGGGGCACAGCTAACATTTGTTTACAAATCAGGGACATCCCTGTAAAGCAGTCACGGTTGGGGAGTCTGGCCTCTGCCCTATTCAACTTTGCCAGTATTTATCCTGGTCAAATACTGTGTGGTGTTTGTAAGGTGCTACAGTAACATTATTCCCTGCTAGGATGGCTGGTTCTCTTTTCACAGTCATGTCATGCAATTTCACAACAACTGCTGGTAAAGACCCACAGAACAGGATTTGTGTTATGCCATTCCTAATTTCCATTTACATTCCCTCATTGTAATGCATGATATATTCATTTCAGCACCAAGTTATTTGTATATCTGCTGTGGCTTAGTGGTAATTCATGCAGTCTATTATGTCAATGGTCTGGGGTTCGAGACTGGTAGAGGTTTTTGTTTTGCTGCTGAGCAGAACAAGGGCCCTGACATAGAGTGACTAAGGCACTTTTAAGCAGTTGTAAGTGGGTTTGCGTGGGTTTGCGTGACGCTTAGTGATGCTTAGCTAAGCGCACACATGCGCACACTCTCTTAAACCCGCTTACTACCGCTTAAAAGTGCTTACTCCCGCTAACCCCAGAGCTAATTTCTTTTAAAGAAAATAAAATGGAGAGATAGGAAAGTGGTGAAAAAGGGGGCACAAAGAGGGACAGACAGTAGGTAAACAAGCTCAGGATGTGAAGGACGGGTGTAGGGAAGGTCCATAGCTGCCCATTTCATTACCAGCAACAGCTGTGCATATACAATAAATTTGGAATGACATTTGAAACCTTCCACACCTGGGAGGGGGGTGAGGACAACAAAGTATGTTGTACTGCCAATTATAATTATCAGTTTACATGTCCAGTGGACATGTGTGCGAAATGGGCAGCTATGTATGGGGTGTAATTTTTTTGTGGGTACAGATTGCCCTTTTTTTTAATTTTTTTTCAGGAAAGAGTGGAAAGTGAGGTAGAGGAAGTAGGTATGTTTGGGGAGGTAGGTTGGGGAGGTAAACAGACAAGACAGACAAGATGCATACAGGGGCGGTGTATGACACATGGGATGGGTGAACACAATTGACGGGGACAGATGTTTGGAAATCACAAGCCCACGAGCCCACAGATGGTAACAGTGGAACTGAGATCCCCACCCATGGGTAGTCACCACTGCACCTTCACAGCCCCGAGGGTGGCTGTGCTGGGGGCTGTGTAGGATGGGCAGGCTCACCCGTGAGACTCGCCACTCTTACCTCGAGCTGGTGTAGGGGATCAGCGACTGAATGCTGGATCTCCCTATGCACCACAGCCCGGACCCTTCAAATGGTGACAGGTGGCCCTACTCTGCCCATGCTTGCACGGGGGGGGATGAGCCCCATCCCCTGCAGCACTTCCACCTGAAGGTGGCACAGGACCAATGGAGGAGGGGAGCCCAGGCTGGGCACCGGACCTGCTGGTGCCAGGTGCACTCGCCAGCTGAGGAGGGACAGGTGGATCTGCTGGGACCGGCCTTCCCATACGTTCTGTGATTAGGTGTGTTTAATTACAACATAAACAACAGCATTCCAGATTAGCTGTAACAGCATGCAGTAATATTCCCATTAACCCAACACACCAAGGTTCCAACAGTTGAACAGCAAGCATAACACATGCATATATTGAACGACAGTGGATATTCCAATAGCATGCAGGGATGTTTGGTAGCAACAGGCCACCATAATTGTGGTATTTGAACAGGGCACATGCATCAACGTGAATGCAAATATTTATAGAACAATAGGACATATGTCCCAACAAATATTTAAGATTACACATACCCATTGAGGTGTGGAATTGCATGGTTTATGCACATACAGTAGGGTGTAGAAAAAAACCTCAATTAACATCTTATAATTACTTTTAGTCTGCACTACATTCCTAGTAACTGCAAGTGTATATCCCCTACATGTATTATTACACTTGCCACCATGCATTAGGTTGTGTAATGGGTTTGGCTAGTTCAATATATACCTGACATATATCTGACATACTAACTGTCCAAGATGCAGATGTTACTGCTACATATTTCTTGTTTGCATTTATATTTCTTTATCTACATATCTGGATGTTTTCACATGACATTTTCACTTCAATTTGTACAGAACCCTGCATTTCTTGAAGCACACTCACATTTCTGGGGAACAAATTAGCATGCTTCTCGTGTGCCAGATTTACTTATGCATGCCAGCCAGTAACTGACTGTTGAGGACTGTATATATGCTTCACAGCTACTAGCACTTCCATCACCCACTTTAGATGAGACTGCACAACTCTGGATTGCCAGCACTTTTCAAAACAGTACTATTTGTATAATGCAAGGGTACAACAACATTTTAAACTAAGTGACACAGACACACTCCGGGTTTTAGACCTTTATTACTGACATTACACACTTTTCCACAGGCTCACTCCTTTATTTGTTATAACAGTGCATATGGAAGACATATTCAAGACATATTATACCTTTATTAATAGGTTAGAACACTCTCTTTTTCAGGCTCACTCACTTATTTTACATGACAGTACCTGCAGAGATATTATTCCAGACATATGTTACCTTTCTTAATGGGTTACTACACTCTTTTTCTGGCTCTCTGACTTTTTTATCTGACAGTACATGCAGAGGACTTATTCAGGCCATTTTATGGCTGTATTATTGGACTACAGCACTTTATTTCATTCTCTCTCCCCTATTTTATATCACAATACATGCAGAATAATCACTAACCTGCCTGGTGGTGCAGCCTTAGCAGCCTATCTGCATAGGCTTGCTGATTCGCAGCACGGTCACCTGCAGCTGTAAAGTAAATGAAGGGATATTGAGACATACCTATCCATTATACAGAATCAATTATCAATTCTTACATACTGCATTCCATGGCTACCTACTCAGTTGTGGGGCATATTGCATCCCACAGGCCTCCTGTATCCATTGGTTCAGGCAGTCCTGCTTCCATCTCTTCAGGTCTGCATGGTGGTGACGGACCTGCTCACCAGTCCGAGGAAAGCCTGTGACACTGGTGAGGTCATGAGCTAACCGGTTCCAAGCCTCTGTCTTGTACTCCATCCCTTGGAACTGGCCCTGCAGGAGTCTTGACTCATGACAGTGGACAAGGAGCCAAACCATGTATTTCGACTCCTCAATGCCCCAACGTTGCACTCGGAAGTGTGTACCCTCTCCAGCACCAGCCATTCTAACTGCAGATGTGAGCTGCAATCAGTTATGGTGAGTATTCCTGCCTATGGGGCTTAAATATGCCACATTTCCTGCACTTTTTTGTGAGTGGCCATTTTTGAAAATTCTCGGCTGACTGCAGACTTGCTTAGTAATGGTTAATCTACCATTTCTAAGTATATGTATGTTAACAGTGGCTGTTTCTCCTAAGCTGTCATGGCTTAGTGGTTCTGTATTTTGATTATGATGCACAGAGTCCTGGGTTCGAACCTTGTCATTCATTTTATTTTCATACTGTCCAAACAGGCCAGGGGGTGTGGCTGCGTTTAAGCAACTTTGCTCTACTTTGCTCCATGGTGCCCTACGGTGCCCTGGTTGGCACGGCGTGCATGTCTGCGCAAACACATTGCGCTGGTTAAAGCGCTATTAAACTTTGGGCAACTCTATTGCACTGCGTAAAGTGCTATTAAACTATGGGCAACTCTATTGCGCTGGGTAAAGCGCTGCTTAGCTGCGGGCAATTATATACCAGGATCCGTTAAAAGTATATATTTTGTCCTCTGATACATTGGCCATTTCACTGCTTTTTACTAATATTTTAATCATATATGTCAGGTATTATTTCATATACTGATTTAAAACATAAATAAGAAGGGGAGTGGTGGGACTCGAACCTTGAATGCCTCCTCTTTGTGCGAACGCTCTACCATTACGCTATTGCTATTTGGTGTGATTTGCATAAACATTCTTTCTTATGCTCTTCCATGTCGGAATTGCTAACTACAGCTAAGCAATGGGCACACCCGTGCACACACGTGCAAATACGGGCAGCTATTTCGGGAATTTAAAAAAAATAAAATTAATGTTTTACTTTTTATAACTGTGATGGGGGTTTACAATGTCAGGGAGTGTGGTATTGGGTGCAAGGACATTTTGAGGGGACTCGCTCTTGTGTGTTTTCATTTTACTTTTCCAACCCTTGCAGGGGCGTGGACATTTAGACTGCTCGGCAGTCGGACACGCCCCCTGCTTTCCTACACGGTCCTTGTAAGACTTACGGTTGAGTCAGTGTGCCCTCATGAATATTCATGGCACGCTGACATCATACCATTCTACTGCAGCCTCCGAGTAAGACTTATTAAGTCTTACATGGAGGATTCGTGAATCCGGGGGATTGTAAATTTCCTTATTAATGTTGTTGAATCAATATTGTTCCAGCCTACTTCAGGTAAATTTAAATCCCCAGCCCTATTATTCTTTCCTCCTGTGTTTCATACATGAAATGTATGAATTCCTCTAGGTCATCAGAACTTGACTTTGTTGATCTATGCACTGCAATTGTTATATATTCCAGGGTTGTCTTTATTTTCACAAATGCACAATATACGGTATTGGTGTTATCACTGAACATGTAATAATGTATGTTACAGTGAAAATATTTACACCCTGACATAACTGGTTTCAAGTCATTGTTCTTTAACCATGTTTCACAAAGAATAACAACATCAATCTTGTGGAAAAGTAACAAATTTTCCAATAAAACAACTTTATTACTACTGCTCTTAGCATTAATAACCATCAGAGATGCATTAAATGTTGCTATACGTGAACTGTGAAACTTTCAACCTTGCAAAAATCCTATTTTGTGTTTGTCAAATACTGCAATATATCTACTGCAAAAAAATTATCTTTCCTGGTTTTGACAGGTAGATGCCATCCTGTCTAAACACATGTGCCCAAATCTGGGTTTGGATGTTCTACACATCTACATTTTTAAAGGGGTCATTTTTTCATGTAGGTATTTACCCCCCAAAATATGTTCATTCACTGTGACCTCACTCTCCGTTCTATATCTGATTATTAAAAAAAGGTCCTAACACCTGTACAAGCTATACTAGGTATGAGGGCTGTAAGTTCAGTACTAACAGTCAGAATCTTTGCGGATGAGCTCATTTGTACCAACATGAATAAAAACAGATCCATACTTCCTTACATTAAGGCATTCTAAGGCCTTTCTCACATCCTGTATTTTTGCTCCTGGCAAACATAACACTATTCAGTGTTCATTATTGTCTCTATAAATCTAAGTATACATTCTTGTAATAGTTGAATCTCAGATTACACATATAGCATTTCTGACCAGATCTGAAGAATCTGTAACTTCTACTTCAGTAATATCTCCTCTATCAATTGTTACAATTGAATGATCTTCAAAAACATTAGTTTTATTAATCTCATTACTTACTACATTTGCATATATACAATTACCAACCAGCTGGCTTTATACATCCTCAGCTTGACCCACATTTTCAACATCTACCTTTTTTCTTATTCTTACAGTAATGTTATTCAATCCTTCAACTTTGAGACGTGGAGAATGTGGTTGTTGATCTTAAAGGAATTTCTGCTAATGATGACATAAGACTGATTTTAACAAATTCATAGGCCATAAAATAATGTTGTTTTGGAATTTGAACTATCCCAAGATTAATTGGCCAAAATATTCTTCTAAATTCAAGAATGAAATAAAATTTCTTGATATCATCTCAGTGAATGTCTTGTTTCAATTTATTAATGAACCCACTACAGACAGAGATAGAGAATAGTTCACTAGATATAATAATTACTACTTGTGAGAATTGAATGCGTAATATCAAATGCAGATATCCGCTATGGTTCTCTGGCCATATTTCAATACCTTTCAAGATTTCATCTATGAAACCTTAGCATTTTGTTTTTAATAAAAATATGACTATTAGTTATTAAATTTTGATAAGATTGCTCATTCTATTACTTGTTGTGATGAGACTTCTGTTGATAAGTATTCAAGCGATACATGTTATCTTGACAGGTTTCATTAATGAAACCCATTTTATTTATCATTCTACTAAAAAAAGATGGGGAAAAAATCCTTTTTGGTAGAGTGATAAATTAACCAAGTCTTGTATGAAAAACAAATCTCTGTTTAAACTATAAAAGAAATATCCGATATTAAGAAATAGATGTGTTCTTTATAACTTTATTAAAAAAATTATAATCAACTTTATAGTATGAGAAATCCAAATTTAAAACTCAAATGGCTAAGGATGTGGGGAATAAAAAACTTGTATTATAAACACATAAATACTTTAACATGTTCAAATAGCCTCATCATGTCTATAGTTAGATCTTGTATTTGTAGCTAAAGAGTTATAAAACTACTCTATCAATTGTATCACTTGTACAAACCATTCTCCCTTAAATGTTTTTCACCTGTTTCTACAAAATGGTGCCATTATTCCCGCCATATCTAAACTTTCATTTTTGAATACAATAAAAAGTATCACTAAGAAAGCATCAATGGGATCTGATAAGATACCTGGTATAATAATTACTGGCATCTTAAATGATTTCTTTCATGCTCTCCATTAAACATTTAATGGTTTGTTATATAATGGGATAGTGACAAGAGGTTTGGAAAAAAATCATGTGTAAATTAATTCCACACCAACAAATTTCATAAATATTTTGAAAGATGTATTATTATCCTCTTTGCAGAGTCTACCATATAGCACTAACTGCGTTGATTTATGTCAGCATGGTTTTAATTCAGGTAAATTAACTTGGTAGAATTTGAATTTTGTGGCCAGATTACTATAGCTCTGGAAATAGGTCTAACAGCAAGTGTGGTTTATCTTGTTCTTACCAAAGCATATGATACTTTAAATACATTATTTTATCAAAATATAATTTCAATCTAACTAAATGAACCCATTATGTATCAATACAAGGCAGTTATTTTGACTGTTTGATTCTTATGTGGTCTCAAGGATCAGTACTAGGTCCTTTCTTCTTAATTTATTTTTTTCTACTACTCCTCAGCATTGGTCTTGATGGCTCAATAAATGTGTTGGTGACTGCAAAATAGGTTTTATTATAAAATCTAAAGATAACTTAAGCGGTATTAATACCTGTCTGAATGACTTTAGTCAAGATCATTGTATCCATTTTAATACTAATGAATATAAAGTAATGCTTAATCCTAAGCAATTCTTAATTTTGAATGGAGTAGCATTACGAGTAGTGAATAAGTACAAGGATCTTGGCATTTTCATTAATAATAGATTCTCCTTTGATAAACACGTCAGATCAGTTAGAGGTAAGGCAGTGAGAAATACTGGGGTTAAGCTATTAATGTCTGTTTTGGATGCATATAATATGGTTCAATTATACATGATCTATATAAGACCAGTTTTGGAATATAATAATACTGTATGCTTTTATTCTAACAAACAAGTAACAGTGGAAACTCTAGGGGGACGTGGATAAAAAAAATCAGCTTGTAACACAAGTAATGACAGATACTTCATCAGAAGTCTAAGTTTTCATGGAATAGATGCATTAATAAGTGTACCTACAAGTCATGTGACCATCTAGTGATTGTTCCTTAGAATTATTTAAAGAAACTAAGTCCCTCACAATAATGAATTAAAATGTAACTAATATAACAAATATTTTTTGAGAAATAATCAACTAGCAAACCTTTCATTTAAAAAATAACAATTTCTAATATACTAAAATGAAAAATAGATGTAGTTAATATGTCAGTTTAAAAATGCATGTCATATTTATAATATTCTTAAAGAAATAGTGTATGGTTAATATGTCTATTTAAAAATATGAGTCATAATTTTTATGTTCCTAGATACAAAACACTGTTGATACAGATATGATCGTTTAAACTAGGGAGGGAGGGGGTGGCATCCAAATGTAACTGCCACTCATTTCTTTTTGTTCAAAGAGGGTGTTTTTCATGCTTTATTACCTATTGCCACTCTATCAAGTACAAAAGATTATTTTTGAAAATGACACAATCACAGGAGCATTGATACAGAGCATGTTGTGTCTCTTTTTTGATATCATATACATCCTCTTACATTCTATTTTACAACTTCCTTTCAGTCTTCCCAATATAAAAAGCATTTGCATGACAGGCAGGTTGCGCATAAACAATACCCTGTGCTTTACCATTACATTGACCACTACACTTCAAAGTTGTTGGGCAAGAAGGAATGACCACATAGGTCCATCATTTATATAACTGCACCATTGTAATGCAGCAGAATTTCTCATCATTCTTCCACCATTAGATAGAGTTGTTTGTACCTTGTTGTTTTCAAATATCTCTTTAAAATTTTTTTGTCTGGTGTAAACAATGACAGTTTGTTTTCCTAACAGTTTTAATAATTCTGTTTCAAAAGCAATATTCCAATTGTCATCAATCATCTTTTTAATCTGCCTGGAGTCCTTGGAATAAGCAATCACTTGTACATGAGTCTTGTCAAAACCAGGACCATAAGCTGTGTCAAAATTTAAGTTGCAATCAGTGTCCTGCATAACTGGTTTGAATCACATTTTCTGAGATGTTTTTACCTCATTGAGTGTTTTTGTTAGCAAATTTGATGGATAATCTCTCTGTTCAAACATAATGTGTAAGTTCTGACATTCTTTCTCAAATATATGGTCATCGAATAATATTCTAGACAGGCAGACAAACTGCCCTTTAACAAATGAATGCTTTTGTTGGGGGGGTGATTGCTAGAATAATGCAAATACATATGTGAGAAGGTGGGTTTCCTGTAGATTGTTGACTTATAGTACTTAGTTACTTCGTCATTGTAAATTTTTACATCTTAAAATTGACTCTACTGTTATTTATTGTCTATGTAACTTCAAAACTTTGGTTGTAGATCCCAAATATTCAAAGAATTTTAAAAAACTCATATGAGGTCTTCCAAATAATAAAGATGTCATCCAAAAAATCTTTCATACATAGTGATGTTATTTTTGTATTTGTTCTCCCAGTAATGTAAAACTATATTGGAATATACCTGGGCTGAAGCAACTCCATTGCTACCCAGTCTTTTGATGGTAAACTTGACCTTCAAAAAATATAATTAGAATTCAAAATAATGTCCATAAGTTGTATATTATTGTCAGAAATTATCATACTCTTCTATTGTTGTTTCAAACCGCCAAATGGTTTCATGTGAATACATGTAAATAAATATATAATATCTATTTTAACCAACAAACATCCCTGTTGTAAGTATGACTTTTGAGCATACTAAGAAGTGCCAAGAATTGTTTAATACTGCATTTATTTCCACAAAATAAATAAATAACTTTATGTCAATATACTTTGCCAAAGATTCTGTCATTTATCCCCCTGCTTCTGCTATAGGGCATAGAGGTGGATCAGGTTCCTCCTTGTATATTTTAGGTATACCAAATATGGCCCTGGTCCTGGGTTCTTTTGTTATTAGGTAATCATATTTTGATGCTGATATCATTTCTTCTAATAGAAAATCATATAAAAATATTTAAACTTTGCATTACATGTTAATCTCATTTATGGAAGCTTCTTCATACACTTCATCATTGGTTAAAAGAATGGTCATTCTCCCAGAGTAATCAATCAAATCCATTATCACAACCCCACCCTCTTTGTCTGGTTTCATTATTTTCAGTGTTTTATTGTTAGAAAGTTCAAACATTTTTTCCCTCAGGCATCAGATTTTTTATAAAGTATTTATTATTCTTAAGTAGATTTACTGGTAAAGGGAGAGGGGGTTTGAATACACTTTTCCTTTTCATTGGATCTATCTTGGTCATTGCATTACTCTTGTGGTGAAAAGAAAAACAGTCTCAGGTTTATTCTCCTGTTAACCAATTTTAAGGAAATCAAAGCTTCAGCAACATCTACCTACCAGAATCAAAACTAAACTTTGAAAACAAATAATAATGAGTTGTAGTTAATGATATAGAACTAAGATGATATATTTTAAAGTTATCAAAGGGTACAGTACCTGAGATAGTTACATGACTAACTGCAACAGCCTCTCCCACTCCCTGTCCTTTTGAGGGGTTGTTGTAATTCATATTATTGCTTGTGGTTCTATTGTTCTTGTACTCCTGTATCCTTTCTGAACAATGTAAAGGAGACATATCTAAAACAATATCCACTTGATGGCAGCTGCCTGTTGCTATTCTGTTTTTGAAAACTCTTGGTTTGTTTTCCCTGTTTTTAGATGGTAAGGGATAAGCTCTCTTTCCTTCACATTCAGCCTTGTCTCCTTTAGCTTTTTCCCTTATTTTCTCTATTTGGAATTGATAGTTGTTCCACTTTTTTAAAAATATTATATTAATCCTTCTCATATTCTTTAAATAATAAACCACTGGTGATACTGTTGTGTAATTCCTTAATTTCCTTTTGTAAAACGTATCTTCTTTGCATTATCATAATCTGGTATTCTTCTTCTTTCAAATAATTCAAGAAATGTATTGTGAGCCCAACTATTTGGTTCTATCCCATTTGAATACTTGTAATCTTAAGCATTTAGGTAACTCTCTGACATTTAATACATTCCTTCAAGTATAAGTTGTATAGCTGTAAAATCTTGAATTTTGATAGTTTGGTTTCCAAAGTATGTACCTCTGTATGCAGGATTCCAAATCAACTCAGCTTATAAGACGAAACCTCTCCAAATGATTCAGGAGTAGTCAGCCAACGATCTACTGAAAAATAAAAAATAAAAAAAAAACAGCTAAATTCTCTTTGTCCCTTCATATGGCAAACATTGTGCATTAGCTGTAGCTTCAGAAGCGCTGTCACCATGGCATATCATTATTGTTCTCTGTATTCACCAATTGTTTCATTTGTATGTCCTTTACTACTCCTGAAAGTTAACTTATGAGTAAATTCAAGTTTAAAATCTGTTGTTTAAGAGTGTCATTTCCTGCTGTGTTCTGAGTAAAAAGATCAGGTCATGTGTTACTCATCCTGGAGCCTGGAAACAAAACTACAGTATCAACAATGGAAGCTATAGGTGTACGCCTGTAAATGTGTCATAAATTCATAGGTATATACTAAGCTAATTACCACCAAGGCCTTTATAAACTTAGCCATGCAGTCCAAGCCAATTGTATTCCTATGGATCATGGGCATTTATTAGGCTAGTGTTATGTTAGGAAGTTTATGGGGGGGTGTTAATTTGGGCTTTACTGTCTGCCTCTGTCTATCAGAGGCATGGGGGCCAGAGCATGGGTGAATTTTTGATTTCCCATCCATTGGTCAAGGTTACAGTTAAGTAGGATTAGGGATGGACTCTGCTTCATATGGATGGAGAGCATTGTTTCAGAACATGGGGATCCTCTAAGACACATATCTGTCTCACCATCTCTTGTTTATGTCGCAAGCAAAATTTAAATCCTTGATTCTAGTAGTTGTGATGCTGGTCATTTTACAGATGTGCTAAAGATCCATCAGAGCTGGATCCATGAATGTCTCATATGCCAGGCATAGATTGCCTCACAGTGACCAGTATAGAAATAAGGCTTTAATGCTATCTGTATAGGACAATGTGATTATATCTTGGATTTTCCTGGTAAGGAACTTTTGTGGGTGTTCCAGCTGTTGCATATGTCTGGTCAAGTCCAAGGTGAAGGGGCACTATGGCTTCCTTGGACCTGGATGCCATGTCATTACTTATAAGTTGAGTGACATAGTATGATGTTCTTACCTTACCTTGGCCACATGTTGGTCAAAGGCCAGAGTACCATCTATGTATGTTCCCAGATCCACAACTACTGGGTCAACTATTAGGGGTGTATCATTGATGGAGTAATTAACCTGAGTGCCAGTTTTCTCAAAATGCACTATAATGCATTTCTTAGCATTCAGTTTTAATCTGTGACTTTGGCACCAATAATTTATCTGTTTTAGACCCTCCTGTAAGATGTTTGTGTCATGGGAGGAATTTATAATAAAACAAAAAAAACCACAAACTAGGTAACGAAAAAGGTAGAACAAACCGCTGCCAAAAATCCACGAATATCAACCAAGTTGAGTTTATTGTAAGCGCTTTCATGCATCTATAATGGATGCACTTCTTCAGACAAAAAAATACAGCCAACAACCACAATATATAAGCAAACCAATCAATCAATTAGTTAGCTAAATTAGCCACTTAGTAAAATAAAAAAGATATTAAACATTATTTAAAAATTTTAAGTTTTACAAACTCAATACACTCTACTGCTTTAAATTGATAACCACAGCACTGTTAACCAAATCCAAAAGCCAATACATTAAAGTAATATTATTTTGAACTTTAAGAATCAATTAACGTCTCAAAGCTTTCAACCTAAGTAAACATTTGATAGAGGAAACATCATTAATCCCAGGATAAACATAAGCATTTGTTTTTAATTGCCATATTAGTTCTTGTTCCTCAAGTTTTAATTGCCAAGTCCACCTCTTGGATTTTGGGTAACTTCTTGTACAACGGTGAAAAGAAATTTATGTGAATTAAATTCAATAATATGCCTTGCCAGGGCATTAGTGGCCAGGCCTTTAGAGATGGCATAAATATGCTCGTATATACACTGTTTTAAATGGCGTTCCGTCTTTCCCAGATAAAATGCTGGGCAAGACTGACATAAGGCCAGGTATACAATGCCTTGGGAGTCACAGTTATATTTGTCCGGGATAGAATATCTATGACCTTTAATATAAAAACAAGAACCAGTCTGAATGTGTTGACAATGCCTACACCTACCACATTTGAACATCCCTTTCCTTTGTTTATAATGACCATGGGGTAGCTGAAATATTGTCTTTAAAGAGGCACCTTTTTTAAAAAACACAACTGGTTTAACCCCAAGTACTTTCTTAAGACTCGAATCTTGTAAAATTACATCCCAGCTATTATTCAAAATTTCCCTAAGTGGAAATGCCATATCGTTAAATTGTGTAATAAAACTGGTAATGTAATTTAATTGACCACCTGAATCCGTAACCGGCGTTGTGGTTTGAGCAACGTCAGGTAACCGGATCACGTTAGTAGAAGAGTAACCCTTTGTTAAAATGGGACCAAGTGAACCCTCTGTTCGTTTATTTGAAACTTCCAAAGTTAATGCATGAACCAAAGATGATGGATAACCACGATTCAAGAACATCCGACCCAACGTGTTACATTCTTGTTGAAAATCATTGTCAAGCGAACACATTCTGGATGCTCTAACCAATTGGCCTTTAATCACCCCTCTTTTTTGAAAAAATGGGTGATTATTAGAAAAATGTAAAAAAGAGTTACTGTAAAAAGGTTTTCTATAAATTGTGGTCCTAAATCTATCATGGGTCACATCTTTATATATATTAATATCAAGAAAATTGATAACATGCTCATGATATTGGAAAGTAAATTCCAAAAATGATGTAAAGGAACCCATAGTGTCAACTAATCTCTCAGCATCCACTTGTGTCCCTTTCATGATAATAAAAATGTCATCTTGGTACCGTGTGTACCATACTACCAAATTTTGGAACAAAGCATGCGAAAATAAGAAAGTGTGTTCCCAGAATGCCATAACGGAATTAGCAAAGCTCCCCCCACAGGGGGAGCCCATGGCAATACCTGATTTCTGGAGAAACAGTTGCTTTTTAAACATAAAGTAATTATTACTTAAGACACATCTAACAAAGCGATGATCACATCAATATCCAATCCTGAAACTTGTTTCATAAGTAAAAAGTCTCTTACCCATTCTAAGCCTAACTGCTGTGGAATGACTGTATATAAGTCCTTGATATCCACAGTCAAAAACCCATAATTTTTGTCAAAGGGAATGGTATTCAAATGATGTAACACATGCCAAGAATCACGGCAAATCTGGGTTTCCGTTTTCAATACCTCCTTTAATTTGCCATCCACCCACTTGGCACAAGCATATAATATAATATAATAACTCATATTTTGCAGTTATCCACAAACTTGGACAGCCAAAGATATCTGTCATTAGCCATTACTTCCGAGAAGTAGATGCCAAATAGGGGCTGGGACAGCATGGAACCCTGAGGTGCCCAGCTACTGACTGGTTTGTTACTGGAGGTGTTCTCACCAGTCCTGACTTCCTGGGTCATGTCTATGAGCCAGCTGGCAATCCAGTGAGTTATGTAGGGGTTTATGCCCAGTTTGATGAATTTGTCAACTATACTCAAGTGGGGTATTACATCAAATGCCTTTAGCCAGTTCCAAGTAGGTGGTATGCACAATTTTGCCCTCATCCATTGTCTTGGTGACCTCCTCAAAGAAGTCCACCAGGTTTAGAAGGGATGGTCTTCCCTTGACAAAGCCAAACTGGGTTGGTTCCAGTGTCTGTAGGTTGCCAATGTCTTTGTTGATCATTTCTAGGATAATTAATTCCATGGCTTTGCATATTTGGCTAGTCAGACTAATAGGTCTGTAGTTTATGGTAGCAGGTATTTCATGGGGGAGGCAGTGAGAAGTAGAGGGTGAAGTTTGAACTGAATTTGTTAGCCAGCAAATTCTCTATGTCACTCTACTCAGTGAAGGTGGCACCATTGACCAGCAATTCGGCACATTGATGTGTGCTGCCTTTGAGGTTTCAAAAATAGCTGTTGAAGGTCTTATGGTTGTCTTTAGCCTAACAGGCTATCTTGACCTCATATTTGGCTTTGTTGGACTTAACAGAAAACTAGGAAAACTAATTTAGTTAGACAGCTCCTATCATTATGGGAGTTGCTCTTCCTGGTTTTAGCCATTACTTTTTTCAGTTTGTTACATACCCTATTAAGGTTAGGATTCCACCAGTAAGGTTTGTTTTTAGAGTCCATTTTGGGATTATTTCTAGAGTGTAAAGCAACCTCTATGCAACCATTTCCATGGTTATATGGGCTCTCTGGCTCTCTGTGAACAGTTCTGCATAAGTTGCTGTGAACTCAGGGTTGGAAAGGGCACACTGAACTTTGACAAACTATTACTTAATAGAATATAGTTTGTTTTGGAGTAGTGGGTAACTGTTACAGGGTTTGCTGGGAATACCAAGTTGATTTTTATTTCAAAGGTGACAGCTTTGTGGTCAGACTTCACCAATGAGATTGGGAGGCAGCACTCTCCCACATTGGTAAGTACCAGGTCCAGTATGTTTGAACCTCAAATGAGAGTATGCACCATCTGCTCAAAGTGCATGTCAGTATGAGGCAGTTTATGTTTCCCAGTCTATAGAGGGTAGTTAAAGTCTCCCATGAATAGGGTATTGGTTTAATGGTGAGTGTCTCCAGTAAGTTTAGGTATGAACTATGGGATTCTAGGGAAATAGAGGGTGACCTATATCTTGCTAGGATATTGTATGGGACTTTGCCTAAAGCGATTTGCATGTGGATAAATTCCAGGACATCACAAACCTAAAGTTATGTTTTTGCTAATATAGGTTGAGACTTCTCCACCTTTTGTCCCTGTCTGTACATCTGATGGTCAAAAGGAAAAACAGCCAAAACGCCCCAAGAAATGAATAGGCAGAAAAAATTACTAACAAAAACACAAATCCACCAAGGCAAGCCCAGGAATAAAGCAAGGGTATTCGTGTAAAAAAAAAGTTTATTCGCTTTCATCTACTACAGACTTCATCAAAATACGTATTTCTTTAAAACTAACTAACCATATCTATACACTCTAAAAACCTGTAATTCACAATTAAAGAACCATTATTCAATTAAGTAATTATCGTTGAAATCATATAAACAATTTAAAGAAACATCTCTCTATTAACCATGTATAAGTTTTCCAAAAAAAAAAAAAAAATTAAAAACTAATCTAGCATTTAATCTCCTGTCCTTTAAAAATGACTTTATATTAATAAAATCATTTAACCCAGGTAATGTAAGCGTCCCCATTTTTAATTGCCACATTGTTTCCCTCTGTTCTACTTTAGTTCTTTAATCTCTCCTTCTTATGTCTTTTGGCACCTGTTCTAAAACTGCAAATATTTTTTTTATTGTCTTTACTTTCTAATTTGTGTCTAAATACTATATTAGAATCTTTCTTCTTTACTGAATAAAGGTTTTCTTTAACGCTTTTCTGTAAACTCCTCACTGACATCCCTATATAAAAATAATCACATTCTGAATGGTGTTCCCCTGAATTATTTTCCATTTTTTTCTTATGATGGAACAAATGTCCATATTACCTACAGTCAAGCTAGAGTGATCTATAGTTCTGTGTGTTATTGTGACTTAAAGGTCTAATTAAAATATGTGGAAAATCATTATTTGTCCTAGATTTAATTTCTTCTGCAATTTTTAATAAAACCATCCTCCTTATAACCCCTATCCATAAACATAGATATAATAAACTGTACCTCTTTTTCAAACCTAAAATCACTAATGGTCATCCTAGAGGCCATTATAAATTGAGCTCTGGGTATGTTCCTTTTTATAAAATGTAGATAATTGCTGTTGAAGTGGAGATAGTTGCTGGAAAATGTCTCCTTCCTATGTATCTGACTTTCAAAATTACATTCAATTTCATTCCACATTATGCATACATCTGAAAAATTCACCTTATGACCGACTTCTCCTAGTGTAAATTTCAAAAAATCATACCTTTCATTTAAGTTGTTTAAGAAAGTAATAACATCCTTTTTACCACCTTCTATAATCAAAACCAAATCATCCACAAACCAATAATAAAACACATTTCTAAAGGTGTTTATTAATGGGGTCAAAACTGTCTGTTCCCACCACCCAAGTACTACATTAGCAAAAGCTGGGGTGGAAGATGACCCCATAGCCACCCCTCTAATTTGTTTTTAAATTTTCTTATCAAACAAAAAGAAGTTATTAATTAAGCATTATATCAGTAAGCCTACAAAATAAATGTTGTCATTAGTAAAATGTTCTTTCTTAATTAAATAATTTTTATTTATTTATTTATTTTACATTTATTAACTGGGCTAGTCCAACTGGATATATTTCCATTTTCAGCAGAGGCCCGGGGAGAAAAGCTCCAACGGTAACATACAAAAGATTATCATGCACAAATATGTAAAAGAAATTATGTTAAAAATAATCAGAGAGCATTAGCTAAAAAATTTATATTTGTAAAAACACAACATATAAAAAGATTATCATGCACAAATATAAAAGAAATTATATTAAAATTAAATAGAAAGCGTTAACTAAAAAAATGTATACTATTTGTAAACACAATACCCAAAAGGATAAGGCACTCTTACAATAAGATATGTGAGGTAGTTTGCAATACATTCAAAGTTTAATTCATCTCCTTGTTGTAACAGTAATATAAGACAGTTACTACTTCCCAAGGGGTAAGCAGTATTGATTGGTGAAGGGAGGCAGTATAGAGATAAGGCAATAGATAAAGCAGAAGATTAGTCAGGGTAACAGCAAGGGCATAATCAGTGTGTTTTAAGATGTTCCTTGAGGCTTTGTTTAAACAGCGGAAAGGAGGGAAGTAAAGTTAGATCTGATGGCAACAGGTTCCAATATTTTCCAGCGGTATTAGAAAACAAGGAGTCACCTGCCAAGATATTAGACTTGCTAATTCTAGCCAGTAGTTTAGTGGAAGAGTGTAAGGAATTGAGGTTTGTATAGGGGGTAATAAGGTTCAAAAGTATGGGTGTGTTGTTAGGTTGGTAGAATATCTTACGGACAATGGTAAGTTTGGAAAGTATCAAAATGTTTTTTAGTTCAAGCCAGTCTAGCTGTTGTAGGTTCAGACAGTGGTGAGTTCTAAATGGCAAATCTGGCAATATTGTTATAGGAGTTGGCTAGTTTAGTGAGATTATTTTTCTTTAGGTTAGTATATATGGGGGAAGCATAAAGAAGAGTTGAGATAAGATGGTAGTGGGCAATTGTAGTTCTAGCTGTTGGTGTTAAGAAGGGTTTTATTCGATATATGGAGTCCAGTTTTCTATTTACGGTTTTTATGGTGTTATTTATATGGTATCAAAGGTAAGGTTATTGTCAATTATGATTCCTAACAGTTTGGTGGTAGAGTCGGGGGTCATAAGGGTGCCATTATTTGAACTGATAGAGAAATTTATGGGGGGGGGCTTACTGTTAGGTGCAAAGAGTAAGAGCTTGGGTTTTTTGGCGTTCAAAAGGAGGCACCGTTTCAAGAACCAAGCCTCAACTGCGTATGGTTAAAATGTGTGGAAGGCACTGAAGCCTTGCACTACTGGAGTACTTTCTGAGGATTTAAACTATGTCTCAGTAACAGCACAGATGTCTATATTCTCCAGAGACAGGAGAGCTTGCAGGGTGTGGAATTTCTTGCTTAGGCTCCTAGCATTAAGCAGTAATATCTTTATATTTCTTTGGGTTTTATTTGCTATGTTGGTAGGATTGTCAATTTGGCATTGCCTAAAAAAGGCAATAAGGGTATGAATAAAATTTTAGCCAGTATTCAGAATCCTACGGAAGAAAGGTATGGTTCATCTTTGCAAAGCAACGTTATTTGTTAACCATGCCCTCCCTTGCTAACAAATATTGAATTCCCTTGGAAAGACACCAGAAACTAAGTCAATTATTGAAGACCATCATCTTTTGTTTGCACTGTGGCATTATCCTTGGTGAAGGTAGAATGCTGCTCAATACAAGGCACATACCTGCCTGAGACACAAAGTCAGAGAGCTCAACAATGTCTCTGAATATGTATCTCAGGCAAGTATGAGACACATTCAGAAAGAGAGATCAACAATGCCTCTGTTCACAATCCAGGGAAATTCATCTCGGGTCATTAATGCCCACATGGGCTACAATAGAATCATACTGGTATCTGTCAAGTAGTGATTTGAGTGCATGCATTACTTAGTGTATCCTGGCTCTAGATAAACTACTAACCATTATCTTTTCCTTGTTCAGTCTGGTAAGTGGGGCATCTGTGTGTTGTACAATGGTGTCCCCTATGACAAAAGTTTGCTTGTCTTATGGGCTTTGCTCTTGGGGTTCCACTGCATGTAGTCATGTGTATGGTGTTTGGTGTTGCTTTTGGCTAGTGCTTTAGAGATTGCTGAAGATAGACATTGCAGTTTATTGGCTTATGAGGTCTTTGAGGTTTGGGAAGATAGCATTTTATTGTCTCAGTATAAGTTGGTTTATGTGTGTAGTAGACACTATGTGTGGTGGATGTAGTGTGCATGTTCTTGACAAACTTGTTTTTATGAGAAAATTTTGTCTCCAGTGAAATTGTGTATGTGCACCTCTCACATATTGTTTCTTTAAGAATTAAACTCTGTGAACATGAGGCAATTGTTTCATTGTCTCAGGATGCCCATAAATAATAGGCTGGCTACACAGATAGTTGGAAATTGCATCTCCATGTTGTCTTGACCTGATATTTGAGTAGGCTACTGTATGTTATAGACTGGGTTATACAGAGGTCCCCCTGAGTGGTGTCTGGGATTTGGCACTAGACTAGGTTAGATTGTCCTAAGATTTGATAGTAGTGCTGTTTAATGTACTAACTAGCTGCTGTAACTTGTCTCTGTGCAATGTTTTTATTTAGCCACACTAAGTAACTGGTTTCAGTTCTAAGGGTAGTTTTCTAGATAAAATTTTCTTTCTGAATGTTTGTGTCTGTAAAGGGCACTGCTAACTTTTTGATGTAAAAACACCATGAAAGATTGCTTGTGGGTGTAATGCTAAAACAAAACAACTTAAACAGACTACCTCAATTTCAAAAAATGTCTTTTCTTTGTACTTGATAGTGGCAATAGATAACAGGGGTGAACTAAAAAACATCCTCAATGAACAAAAAGAAATGATGTGGCAATTACATTTAGAAGCCACAACACCCCCCCATATTGCTGTAAAAGGGTTTTGTATTTAAGAACATAAAAATGATGACTTGCATTTTTAAAAAGACATATTGACCTCACTATACTTACTTACGGATATCATAAACATGACATACATTTTATAAATTGATATTAATTGTAGCTGTTTTTTAAGACATTTTTAGTACATTAAATATTCTTATTTCTAAGTGAAAGGTTTGTTAGTTGATTGCCAAAAAAAAGAAGTTATGTCTTACCATAATGTTCCATCTGTATTGTTGATCCTAGTTCAGTCATTACGTATGGGTATCGGTTCTAGTCTCGGAACCGAGCCAGCCATCTTCCAAGCTTGCGTTGGCTACAAACTCTCGAGCTAAAACTCTTACCCAGAATTCCCCTCTCCCTGTTACCTCAGATTGAGTTTGCAAGTCAAAAGAAGGTAGAGGCTACCTCTGGTCAAATGACTTAATAGAGCCGGATGGTGAGATCCACTAGAAGCCACAGGAGGGGGAAAGAGGGTGGGTCGTAATGACTGAACAAGCATCAACAATACAGATGGAACGTTATGGTAAGACATAACTTCTTTATCTGATATTGTTAATCCTCGTTCATTCCTTACGTATGGGACAGAGTCCCCAGCTACCTATATTCCTGGGAGGCTCTCATGGAAGGACATTCCTGAGCACCATAGAACCAAAATATGCTCTTCCCCTGGAGGCCAAATCCAATTTGTAATGACTGATGAAGGTATGAGGGGTAGCCCAAGTTGCAGCTGCACAAATGTCATGTAAAGAAGCTCTGGCATGGAAGGCAGCAGAAATTGCCACTGACCTTGTAGAATAATGGAATATTACGTTGTCTATAAATGAAGGTCACACAGTCTTTCAACCATTTAGCCAATATGACCTTAGCAACAGCACATCCTAATCTAGGTCCAGAATAGGCCAAAAATAACTGGTCTGATTTACAAGAGGCCTTAATCCTGTTCAAGTAGAAGTGAATTTGCCTGTAAATATCTAGAATATGTAGGCAATACTCTCCTTTGTTTGTATAGTTGGGGAAGAACACTGGCAATTCAATAATTTGATTAATAGACATTTCAGAGATCACGTTTGGCAGAAAGGAAGGATTAGTTCTCAATGACACTCTATCTCTATGAAAAATCAAATATGGACTCGATGCATAAGACTTGAAGCTCAGAGATACGTCTGGCAGAAGTAATGGCTACCAAAAACAAGGTTTTCCGTGACAAGTATTTGAGGTCGCAAGAAGAAGCTGGTTCAAAAGGTGGCATTGTCAAAGCTTGTAGAACTAATGACAGGTCCCATGGTTGAGTAGGTTCTCTAAAAGGGGGTTTTAGATGATTCACACCTTTTATGAAAATCTTGCATAATTTGTGTGACATAAGAGAGGAGTCTTGGACAGCATCATGGAAATTAGATATTGCAGCCAAATGAACTCTTATGGTAGAGGCTGATAGACCAGATTAAAATAGGGTGGCTAGATACTCAAGTACTATCGATACTGGTGCTGAAAAAGGATCTACCTGCTTTTCTTTCAGCCAAAAAGTAAATATTTTCCACTTGCTTAGATAAGTAATTCTGGTGGAAGACTTATGAGATGCAATAAGAATGTCACGTACTGGCAAAGAACGATCATTCTGCCTGGCAATCAAGGGAATTGGAGGAGCCAAGCTGTGAGCTTCAGGCTGTCCAAGTTGGGGTGAATTAGATTCTGCAAATTGGGAGATCAACCCCAGGATTGGGTGGAGAATCCATGGTTGATCTAGCAGGTGAGGCCAAAGGAAGGGGAACCAAATCTGATGAGGCCAATATGGTGCTATGAGGATCACTTTGCTCTTCAACCGGCGAGTTTTCTTCAGAAACTGGGGAATGAGTGGGAGAGGTGGAAATGCATAAAGTAGACCAGAGGGCCAATCTTGGACTAGAGCATCCCTGGGTGACTGTCCTGGAGGGGGAATCAGGGAGAAATAGTTGCTGCATTTGTAGTTGGTCGGGGACACAAAGAGGTCGCAGCAAGGAAGACCCCAGCAGTTGAAAGTCTCCGCCACTATCACAGGATTCAGGGACCACTCATGAGGTTGTAGAATACACCTGCTGAGTCTGTCTGCTATCACGTTGGAACTCCCAGAAATGTGCTTTGCTAGAAGAAAATGGTTGGTAGCCATCGTCCATTGCCATATCCTCATGGCCTCTCGACAGAGTGGGTAAGATTTGGTTCCACCCTGTTTGTTGATGTACCAGACCACCGCCATGTTGTCTGATTGTATCGCAATAGTCCCAGATGGCAGCAGGGGATGGAATGCTTGCAACACCAGAAGCACCGCCCTCAGCTCTAGAACATTTATATGCAGATGGGCCTCCATTTCGGACCAAGTACATTGGACTGTCTGTCCCTGACATAGACCCCCCCACCCCATCAGTGATAACTGTAGCCTTGGGTTGTTGGGGGGAGAAGGGGCAAGACCACTGTGACTGGTTGTGGGTCATCCACCAATTTAAATCCTGTTTGCACCTTTGAGTTACCCAAATCTTTGCTGAAAGAGGGTACTGAAAGGAATACCATTGGGTGAGCAGTAGCCACTGTAGGCGCCTGATGTGAAACCTGGCCAGGGGAACAATGGTGATGAAGGCTGCCATGGAACCCAACAACTGTAGAACAGAATGAGCTGTGGATTTCTCCCTTGAAAGGATTGGGATCAGTTGTTGCTTTATCCTTAGAATTCTGTGCTCTGGAATGGATGCTGTGCAATTCTTTGTATTCAAGATGCCCCTATGAATTCTGTGGACTGAGATGGGGTAAGATTGGATTTTTGCCAGTTTATGGTTATGCCTAGTCTTTCTGCAGAAAGGAGAGAATATGCCAGGGCTTCTTCCAATAGATGTCTGGTGGGGACGGAGATGAGCCAGTCATCTAGGTATGGAAACACCTGGAATCCTTGTAGTTGCAAGTGAGCTGTGACAACTGCCATGCACTTTGTGAACACTCTGGAGGCTGTAGAGAGTCTGAAGGGCAGTACTCTGAACTGGTAGTGACTGGCTCCCACACAGAAATGAAGGAATCTTCTTGATGGCCTGTCCACTTTTATGTGGTAGTACGCATCTTGAAGATCTATCAAGCACATCCAATCATCTTTTTCCAAAAGTGGAAGGATAGACTGTATTGTGACCATCCGGAATTTTTGTACTCTTACAAACTTGTTCAATACACTGAGATCCAAAATTGGTCTCCAGTCCCCGGTTTTCTTTGGCACCAAAAAAAGTCTTGAGTAGAATCCAGATCCTATCTGGTCTGGAGGGACTATTTGGATGACTCTTTTTCTTAGCAGCTCTGATATCTCTAATGCTGCTTCTTCCCTTTGACTGGGTGGAACGTCGGGTAAGTTTGTTGGAGGAGCGGGACAAAGATTGAAGGGAATATGATAACCTGTGGTTATTATCCTTTGTACCCAAGAATTGGTGGTGATGGTTAGCCAGGCAGAAGGGTACAAAGACAAACGACCCCCAACCACTTCCAGAGGAAAGCCGTTGGGCCGCTCTTCAGGTGCGCTGGTAGGATTGGCCAAAGAAAGAGTCCCTGGAACCCCGGTTATGCGGACCCCCCTATGCCACAAAAAGACGGTCTTCCCTGTGAGTTTCCCCTCTGCCTCTAGGGGAGAACTCAGCCTGTGTGTCACGGAAAGGACTCTGAGACTTTTTGTACCATATCATCCCACTCTTCTGGTTACTGGAGAAAGCCCGTTGAGGGGAAGAATAACGGACACCCACGGCAGAAAGTGTCTTACTGTCCTGTTTAAATCTGGCCAGTGTGCTTTTAACCTTGGGTCTAAACAATGAAGAGGCATCGATGGGAGCATTGAGAAGGGAAGCCTTGAAAGGTTCTGTGAAATTACACAAGCGCATCCAGGTGTGTCATCTCACAACAATGCCTGAACTCGCTGCCCTAGCTGCCCCATCTGATGTGTTGAGATATCAGGTGCATGGAGGAGTTAGATATCGATTTAATGGTGGCTAGCTGAGAGGCCACTTTGTCATGGACCTCATCAGACATGGCACCAGCCAAAGTTTCAGAGAGCTCAGAAATTAAATTTCTTTGAAGCCAGGTAAAGTGTGCCATATAGTTCAGGGACCTGATTGCAAAGGTCGCTGATGCAAAAGTATGCTTCCCTATTCTATCCAGAGCCTGAGACTCTTTGTTGGGCAGATGGACAGTCTGGCTTTCTTCTTCCACCAGGTTCTTTTTAGTTGCGGCCGCCACCACCAAAGCATCTACAGGAAGACCTTTGGACCAATGGGGGTCAGTAGCAGAAGGGGACAACATTTTATCTGGCCTCCGGGGAATGGCCTCAATGGTGTCAAAAGCCTTCCACACACACTGCATGATGAGCCAGACCAGTTCGTCAGTAGGTGGAGTAACCCAGGAGGTAGGGGGCCAGGCACAAAAGGCCTGCAGGAACACAAACTCTTCAGTGGTTGGGTTCGAGGGTTGCCAGTCACCTCTCTGTTTAAGAATTTCAAGAATATCACCAAAGGATACCTCAGATGGTGAGCGAGGGGACCCTTCCCCATCATCAAAGTCTGTATCTTGGGACTCCTCTGTGGAGTCCATGTGCTTCCTCTTGCACAAGCTTTTTTGATGAACTTCCTCAGTGGGAGAAGCTGGGGAAGACAGCGCAAAAGGGGTTTCCTGTGGGAGTATATCCTGAGGCCCTTGTGCCTGATGTCCGCCAGGAGCGACTTGTGTACATAGCAGTCCAGAGGAGGGTGGGGAGAGTAATAGCACAGGACTGCCAGTCAAAGCCGGAGCCTTCTCCATTAGCTGGAAGGCCAGTCCACCTGAAGAGGGGTGAGTGTCCAGGACAGGGGTCACCCCACTCCTAAGTGGCTCAGCCTGCTGACTCAGAGTCCCTGGATGGTTGTGAAACACCAAATTACCTATGCCAAAGCTGACATCCTGGGTCATAGCAAAACTCTCCTGCCATGAAGGCAACTGCGGCTCCTTAGTGAGGTCCATAAAGGGAACCATAGAGGGGGAAGACTGTGCTATATCAAGGGGCTTCAAAGGCAATGAAGGAGGAGAATAAGTAGGGGTCTTTAGCAAAGGGTAATCACCTCCTGAGGAAGGATAGGTCCTGGAGGGCAGGATACCTCTGGCCAAAAGCACTTGATCTACAAGATGCAACACGTCATGTTCAGAGAGGCTTCTAGTGGATTTCACGGACATGGCTGAAGGGGAGTCAGGTCTATCCAAAGATGGAGCAAGCTCGGTGCCCACCTCACAGGTCTGCACTGAAAACAATGGGGCTGTAAAGGACTGAACTACAGGTGACTGCACCGAGGAAATCATCGGTGCCGAAGTCATGGTCTGCACCGACGATAAGGTCAGTACCGAAGTGGTTGTCGGCGCTAAGGCTGGAACTGAAAATATCGGTGCCGATAACTGAATTGTCAGTGCTGAGAGGGTAGTCGGTGCCCGGTAAGTTGTCGGAGCCAAAAAGGCAATGGGCGTCGCAAAATCCATTGACGTCGTAACAGTCTGCATCAACTGGAGAGTCGGTGCCGGTAAAGAAGTCTGAACCGAGGAGCCCCTCGGTACCTATATGCTGGTCAGTGCCAAAGTCACAGATGGTGCCGATGGCCTCGGTGCCGAAAGTCTAAGTACCAAAAGCACTGGAGCCGAAGAGGTCAAATCCGAAGTGGAAAGCTTAGCTTTCTTGGGTCTCGGTTCATGGGAGACCCCAGCAGGGGACGAAGGAAGAGACTTGGCCTTTATATGTATGCTACTTCCCACCTGGCCAAAACATCTCTCCACTAGAAAACCTCCTCAGCTGGTCTACGCACCATCTCCCCCAAGAAGCTATCATCTTAGGTGATTTCAATATTGACTGGCAGTCCTGTTCTGGCAACAATCCAACCCATCATGTACACCTTCATGGCTTCACCCAACTAGTCCAGTCACCAACCAGGATAAATAAAAACTCCAGCAAGCACACTACCCTGGATTGGATACTAGTCAGTAAGATCCCCCAGTCATATACAACAGGCTGCTTATCAGATAGCCTCAGTGATCACTCCCCAACATTCCTACTCAAAAAATACCTATACCAAGCTAAACCTGTCATCTACTGTCAAATACTTAAAAAACTAAACTTTAACCCACTCACATTCAAGTCATCCCTCAAAGAATGTAACTGGCATCCTCTAAAGTACCTCAGTCTAGATGACGCAGTTGAATTTTTTAATACTAACTTCCTGAACATCCTTAATTACCATGCCCCCATAAGATTTTCCAGAACCAAAGCACAACCCTCCCCATTGCTACAGAAAACCACTAAGTCAGAAATGAAAAACAGGGATAAAGCCTGGGAGCACTGGCGCAAAACCAAAACCCCCTCAGCTAGACAGAAATTCCTAGAACTACACAATAGAGTCAAAAAGCTAATAAAACAGGACAAATTCTAATACTACCAGTCTGCCCTAGACTCCTCACAACACAGCCGCAAACAATTCTGGTCCTCCATAAACTCCATCCTCCACCCAGTTAAAGTTAGTACCCCTCCTCCTAACATCCCTCACTCCTCAGAAAATATTGCTATCTCATTCAACACACACTTCACCCAAACCATACTATCACTAGCTAAACAACACAACCCCCCTCCCCTCCAACCCACACCTTCAACTAGCAATCTCCCCACTGCCTTCTCTTTTTCTCCTGTACCTACCTCCAACATAAAAAAACTCTTAACTAAACTTAAACCCACCAAATTAGCAGCAGACAACCTTCCAAGTGAATACCTACAAATCGCAGCTGATGCTCTGGCCTACCCAGTATCCATCTTGATTAACCGATCTCTGTCAGAAAGTTACATTCCCACACTGTGGAAAGTATCACATATAATTCCCCTCCACAAAAGCGGACCCTCCGCAGAACTAACCAATTACCGCCCCATAGCTATTCTCTCTCCACTCTCCAAAATACTAGAGATGCATACACTCTCAGGTCTCAGACTACCTCCTTACTAACAACCTCCTTTCCAGTACTCAGCATGGTTTCCAACCAAACCATAGCACCACTACTGCCTTACTCTCCTTTACTAACACTATCCTTCAGCATAAAAACAATGGCTATCTCTCCTCTGCTACTTTCCTAGACCTATCTAAAGCATTTGACATGGTCCCGCACAAACAACTTATCTCTGTCCTGAATAACCTATCCTTCTCACAATCAGTCACCAACTGGTTTCAGAGTTACCTGTCTGACCGCCAACAATCCATTGTATGGCAGAATGACATATCTCCCCAACTACCTGTCTCCATAGGGGTTCCCCAAGGATCCATCCTTGGACCCCTACTCTTCTCTATTTACACCAATAATCTAGTCTCTGCCACCAAACATGGCACACTCATACAATACACAGATGACTCGACCATCATCCGCTCAGCCCAGTCCCTACCCAAACTGCAAAAAGTCACACAGGAAGCCTTTTCCTCTGTTGAAACACGGTTATCCGATGCCCAATTAATACTCAACCCAAACAAAACTAAACTACTCATCTTCCAACCCACCAAACATACTCAGAACAACTCTCACTTTAACATCACAGCAAAAGACAACACCACTATATACCCAACTGAACACACCAAATTGCTAGGAGTGGAAATAGACAATAAACTAAAATTTGACATTCACATATCCATGACCATAAAAAAAGTCCACAAAAAACTAGGAGCGTTATAGAGAAATAAGCAATTTCTCACCAAAGCAGCAAAGATTTCAATAGCAAATTCCCACCTTATCTCCACCCTACTTTATGCCTCTCCAATATATACCAACCTAAGGTAATATGATCTAAACAAGCTAGAGACCTGCTACAACAAAATCACCAAATTCGCCACAGGGGCATCCTACCATAGTCACCACTGTCTCTCACTTGCTGAACTGGGCTGGCTTGAACTCCCTCACCTCCTTCAGTGGTATCAACTCTCACTCGCCCACAAACTAGTAAACCATCCACTAAATGTCCCATCCCTCCAGAATCTACTCCAACCCTATCGCACCACCAGACCACTAAGATCCAGCAACAAAAATCACTTGCAGATCACTAAAGCCAATAACTCTGCTGGTGAAGCACTATTCTCTTGCGCCATAGCCAAATTATGGAACTCACTCCCACCCACAATTACCTCCGTACCATCATGCACCCACTTCAAAACTTTACTAAAAGCGCACCTAAAAACATGCTGGCTATGCCTTTGCAACTCCCACTCTAATATTATCCACCCCATCCAACCACTACCTTTCTTTCCACTCCACTAACTACCTTGATTATAGAAGCTCGGATGCTCATAAGCCTAGTACTTATTATACAGCAGGAACTTCTCATTGTAACATTTGTTAATGTCTGTTATGTACTTCACAAATAAAGATTCTAGTTGTCTACTGATGTACTATGTTCTTCATCTGTAAATATGTTGTAAGAAATTGCTATGTTAAATTGTTAATCGCTATGTAATCCAATGTAACTACTGTCTGTTTATTTTACTGTGGAGCTTTTCTCCCCGGGCCTCCGCTGAAAATGGACCTACGTCGAGTCGGACACTCCCAGTCAACAAATTTAAATAAATAAATAAATATGTTCATCACTCTTTTTCTTATGGGATCTTGGTGGGGTTGAATCCTCCGACCCAGAAATAGCCTTTGAAAAAGGAGATTAAAGTAGCCCCTTCAATATCAATTTATTTTTTCTCTCAATCAACGTCCTGTTAGAGAAATTCTTACAAATCTCACAGGGCGGGTCAACTGTTAAATGAGGCACACCCAAGCAATAGTTGTCAGAAAAATATGTATTAGTGTATGTATTAGTAATATGCTTAGTGCATTTAAGGCTTGAAAAGGGTTACCACATTTATTCTCTTTCACACTGCATAAAATCTGTACAAATTGCAGAAGCTTTCTAACCTTGTATTGTCATGAAATATGCGCAGCTATAATCTTTGCTTATGCTTTGGAAATTTACAGGGAAGCAGATAATTTCTGCTTGTGTCAGGAAAATAATGAATAGATGTATCACTTGTATTAATGTTATGAGACTTAGACAAGGAGTTCCGCTTGTGCTGTGAGAAAATACACAGCTGCAGAAGCTATAGATAATCAGCACAAAGACTTCTTGAAAATATGAACTTCAATCAGCATTTGCTTGTGCCTAAACTAGAAAAGTACCTTGAAATGTAATACATGTATTAGAACTACACAATAGAAGCTTGTAACAGGCTAGAGCCCACCAAGGTCAGGTTGTTTTTCTCAAAATGTTTTTCATAAATCCAGTCATTTCAGCAGAAAATCTGAGTAACATCTGCTGTAGAACAATACTGAAAGTTGTGTTTGATTACGTCAACCATAGAAGGCAATGTCTTGTAGAACAGTATAAGAATATCATACTTCCTGTTAGTAGTTAGGCAAAATCCTGTATTTGCATGTTTTTGTCTCCTTGCAGCAAGTTATTAAATGTGCCTTATCTGAACCTTACGTGTATTGGTCTTTGAAGTTTTTTCCTTTGACAGATTGGTCCTTTGGACCAGAAACCCTCACTTTGCCTCAGATCAGATAGGCCAGGTGGCTTGAAACCATACGGGGAAGAAACCACATCGGTTCTTCTTATTTGAAAAGCCCTCCCGTACAAAAGAGGCCAGCCACTTTCTGATCTGCGACTGAAGGACGGGTTTTTCATGAACCAGGTGATCAATCTCGAAGGCTCAGGTAAGGTGAATCTACCTTTTTTCTGTTTTAGATCAGGGACTAGATTTGTATTGTTTTTGTCAGGACTGTATTTTTACAAGTCAGGGACAGAAAAGATTACTGTCTTGTCATAGATCAGGGAAACAGAGTAGATAGGCAGTCACTCTGAAGAGACTATAACAAAATCCATGGTACCACGTTAAAAATAAGGAGTTGCGTAACGATTAAAAAGGGTAGAACAAAATGGGAAATAATTGCACAAAAAGACCCCAAAATACGCCATTAACCGAAGACGCAAAATACATGCAGTCACAGCGTGCTGATAATATTAAATACTACTCAAAGTGGGTTAATAAGTATGAATTTGACGGTAAATTAGAAAAATCCTCGCTTATCAAACTTGTCAAACAGCTTAAAACTGATTCCAAAGGTCGGGTAAAAAGCAGCGCCAATTAGGAATTCCTCAGGCACACAGGTGGATTGAGGAAGTAAACCGTAGGGAACAAAAGAACATTCATTCAAAAGCAATGTTTTTAGATAAGGAGGACAATAACTTAGTAATAGCATCGGCCCCTCCGCCCCCCATACCAGAATATGAAGCAAGTGGACAAGTTAGTCCACCCCGCGATATCCTGCTGCCACTGTAAACAGAGACACTACAAAAGCAAAACCGTTTATTAGAGATCCCATCGAGACCAGGTCTCGAACACGGGCAGGTAACTCAGAAGGGGACATTGAATTATATCAAATGGGTAGGAATTCACGATCTATGAGTGAAGAAGAAATATGCCCACTCATAGAAGTACCTAATCCTCAGGCAGGGCACGAAGGTCAGGACCCAACTATTCTAGTGTATAGACCCTCGACTCCGGAAGACATCCGGAAAGCCACTGAGGGAATTCCCTCCAAAAGTTAATTTTAGAAAGTTCTTAGAAGATTTACAAGGAATGAGGCTAAGTTATAATTTAAACAGAGAAGAGTTAGAAAAAGTAGTCGGACAAATTGTGGGACAAGATTGGCACATGATTAGTGGCAACTGGAATCCCCATGACACTGCACACAGACCCCTCCCACATAGCAGCGCAGAACTAGACAACAGAGTAATAGGTCTTACAGACCGCATCTCTGAGAAATGGAAGCCTAGGGCAGACTGGACTTGCATTAATCAATGCATCCAACAAGAAGGTGAAACTATTGACAGATATTATGCCAGACTGTTAGAATGTTTTAATAACCATTGTGGAATGCAGGTTCCTGAAGATCATACACAAGATTCCCCATATTAGCAGCAGTTAAAGAATGGATTTTTGAAAGGCAGCATTGCACCATAAGTGGTTTTATTACAAAGCACATGGTAGATCATCGTACAAGCAGGTTACAGTCATTACTTGAATATGCTAGGCATGCTGAAAGGCATTTTAATAGCAAAAAGAAAAAGAAAGCCCAAGTATTTTCTGTAGAAGATGGAGCAGAAGTCTATGTAGTACAGTCCAGGAAAAAGGGCAAGAGAAATGCCCAGGGAAACAAACAATCTGATCAGCGATCAGAGGACTTTGAAGGGCGAAAGAAAAGGGGTGAATGTTTTAAATGCGGTAAAAAGGGACACTTGGCAAGGGATTGCAAGAAAAACAAGAAGGCAACCACGGAAGACAAAGAGGGTGAGGACTGACTATATGATAGTCAAGAATCACTAGAAGGGGATATCAGAGAAAGGTCAAATGAGAATGAGAAACCTTGACAATTGGATGGGAGAAAGGAAATTCACCCCGGGGATCACATCAGTCGCCCTGCTAGACAGGGGTCCAGGGAAGTAAATAGTGTGGGAAGAAATAGCCAGGGAATTGTTATGGCTAGGCTTGTATAGGCCCTAGGGCTGAGAGCCTAGTACCAACCTATGAACCTATGTGATAGAAGGAGTAGAGGATGTGACAGAAGAAAGAGAGGAAGTGCAGGAAGTTATGGATAGTGAAGAAAATGAAATATTGGATTTAGC
This sequence comes from Protopterus annectens, assembly GCF_019279795.1. Lineage (NCBI taxonomy): Eukaryota > Metazoa > Chordata > Ceratodontiformes > Protopteridae > Protopterus > Protopterus annectens. The sequence continues at coordinate 607,456,476 of NC_056745.1, forward strand.
TTTATTGAGCTGCTCTATATAGCAGACACAAAACCAGAAATTACACTCCTGGTAGAAGGGAGGGAGGTCAAATTCTTGTGTGACTCAGGGGCATCACGGACCCAGAAACATCCCTCCAAACTGCCAGAGAATTCAGAGTCACCTGATTACATACTAGTGAAAGCAGTTAATGGACAGCTGTATCGGAAGCCCCTCGCCTATAATATTGCAATAACTGATCCTGTTTCGGGATTGACCCAGAAAAGCAAAATTGTTGTTTCCACAAAATGCCCAGTAAACCTCTTGGGCAGAGACCTTATGTAGCTATTTGGTATAGCAGTAGTTCCGACTATGCAGGGTATGGAACCACAACAACAAATTGATACCTTTGTAGTGCAGTCGGAGGGTGAAATGTTCTATTGGTACAGCCAGGACTTGGTTACGTCTGGTCCAGGGGCAGTGACCGAAGAGTTGATGAACATAGCCATCAGCAAGTTCCCCTCCCTTGACATTGATAAACAACATTTGTTGCACTGTACACTGTATTATTGTAACAGACCAGGACCTGATAAAGAATATGAGCAAGAATTGTTTAGAAATCGTGCAAACAGATTGATATTACGTAATCTGTACTGGGACATGGAAGGGAACAGTGTAGCCAGCTGTTCATTGCCCCAGGAGTTCTTTGCACTCTATAAATCTAATCGATTACCACATGTTAGCTTAACTAAGGACAAGAATGTAAAATGGGTAGACTTAGGAGAAAAAGTCACAAGATGGGAAAAGCAGACAGAGTTAGAACTGTCGGAACAGGGAATACAAATGCAGAAGTTGAATTGGATAACTCAGACCCACCCAGCCATGCACTTGCAGTCTAGCAAGGACAGCTGATTAGCACTCCTATTAAAGGAGGAAGAGAATGCCTTACAGAATATACCAAAAACTCTTTGGTCAACAGGAAAGTCAGATGTAGGACTTATTCGTACAGCGGGACCAGTTACTATCATGCTAAAGTCAGCATTTAGACCACAGAAAAGACAGTATCCCTTAAGAAAAGATGCAGAGGTAGGAATCAAACCTATTATAGCAGCTTTACTTAAGGAAGAGGTGCTGGTGGAATCTCCTGATTCACCATGTAACACACCCTTATTTCCTGTTAAGAAAGCGAATGGAGAATGGCGTATGGTCCAAGATTTACAAGCTGTAAATGACGCAGTAATACCTAGGGCACCTACAGTGCCAGAACCCCACACCCTGTTGAATGATTTAAAACCTCAGCAGAAATATTTTTCTGTGGTAGATATCAGCAATGCGTTCCTTTTGATACCGATACACCTTGACAGCCAATATTGGTTTGCATTCACATTTCTGGAGAAAAGGTATGCATATACGCGACTACCACAGGGATATTGTGAAAGTCCGACAATATTCTCACAAGAAATGGCAAGCAACTTGGTGGGATTTACCCCACCAAGAGGCAGTCAGATTTTACTTTATGTTGATGATATCCTGCTGGCAGCCCCCACCCAGCAAGATTGCAAAGAAGATACCATAGCGCTATTACAATTTTTAGCCACTGAAGGACATAAAGTAAACAAAAATAAACTGCAGCTTTGGAAAAAACAAGTTAAATACCTAGGATATGTAATATCCAAAGAGGGTAGGACATTAGATGAGGACAGAAATTTTGCAAGCACCAAAACCCACTACCAAGAAAGAAATGATGTCCTTCCTGGGTACGACTAATTTTTGCAGGAGCTGGATTCCAAACTATGCCTTGGAATCTGCACCGCTGACTAACCTGATATATAAAAAGCCTATGGCAGCACAGGATTTGTTACAATGGACACCAGAAGCAGAATCTGCTTTCTGCTAACTGAAACAGTTAATAGCGTCCTCATTAGTTTTTGGATTACCAAACTATCATAAACGTTTTTTCCAAACTGTAGATTGTAAGCAAGGTTATATGTCATCAGTGTTAACACAGCAACATGGGGACAAGCAACGCCCTATTGCTTATTATTCATCACAACTAGACCCAGTGGCACAGTCTTTACCCCACTGTGTACAAGCAGTAGTTGCAGCTGCAATGGCAGTACATGCTTCGGCCTCAGTAGTTTTGTTCCACCCTCTCACATTGAGAGTGCCTCATGCAGTCACGATTATTTTACTGCAAGAGAAGGTAGCATATCTTTCCCCTGCTAGGCATCTTTCCTGTATGACTATATTGTTGAGCCAACCTCATATAACAATTGAACGATGCACGACTTTGAACCCTTCTACCTTGCTCCCAACCCCTGCAGATGGCACACCACACAGCTGCCTGTAGGTGATTGAGCAAAAGACACTGCCTAGAAAAGATCTCATGGATGTCCCCTTGGATGATGCCGAGGTGACATACTATGTGGATGGCTCGTGCAAAAGGGGTCATGCAGGACAGAACCTAGTAGAATATGCAGTAGTTTCTGATACTGAGATTATAGAAGCGAAACCTTTACCACACAATTTATCTGCACAGGCAGCAGAATTGATTGCCTTGACATGGGCATGTACCTTAGCAAAGGGTAAATGTGTGAACATTTTTACTGACAGCCAGTACGCTTTTTCTACTGTACATGTTTTTGCACAACAGTGGAAAAATCGAGGAATGATAACATCTACTGGCAAACCAATCAATCATGCACAGTTTATTTTAGATCTTTTAGAATCTATTCAGTTACCTCAGAAAGTAGCTATTTGTAAATGCACAGCTCATACCAAACAACAGGATAGGATTTCAAAAGGTAATGTGAGAGCTGATACAGCTGCAAAACAGGCAGCTTCAGAAGTATTTCTTTTGAATGAGGAATTACAACCCTCTGAGATTTTAGACTTAGAAATGTTAAAGACAATGCAGACACTTACTACGCAGGATGGGTAAGACGAGGAGCAATTCTCGAAAAGGGGCTGTACATCTCTAAAGAAAGGAAACCGATATTACCATCTAATTTGTTTAGATATGCAGCTTTGTTGAGCCATGGGCAATGCCATGTCTCAACAGGGAGGATGGTACAGCTGGTGAACCGAGTGTTCACAACATATGGATTCTTAAACAAACATCATGCACAAGAGGCGCTAAAGCCCAAGCAAGGTGGTTTCCCTACACCACCGTATCCGTTTCATACTATCTGTATGGATTTCATAGAATTGAACAAATGTGAAAATAAGAAGTATTGTCTTGACATTATAGATATGTTTTCCAGATGGGCGGAAGCCTTTTTGACTAAAAATCCAGATACGGCTACCGTAGCAAAAATTCTTGTTAAAGAAAACATCCCTAGATTCGGCATTCCGGAAAGGATCTACAGTGACAACGGTACACACTTTGTAAACCAAACCATACAGCAGTTAACTAAACATTTTGGTATTTCTTTAAAAAATCATTGTGCATATCATCCGCAATCTGCAGGGTTAGTTGAGAGGCATAATGGGATTTTAAAGAGTAAGCTAAGAAAGTTAATAGCAGAAACAAAGAGAAATTGGGTGTACTGTCTAACCCTGGCACTGTTGAGCATGAGAACTGTTCTGAATGCAAAAGGATTGACTCCTTCTGAAAAACTATTTGGAAGGGCTTATTATATACCTCAGTGGAAACCTCTCATGCCCGCAGACCAAGAAGCTGACTGTACACTAGCAGAGTATATGAGAAATTTGCTGAATTCTAAACATCTGTTGCAGTCAAATTCTGTTTCAGATAAAGAATGAACCAGACCATCAGAAGTGTCAGTGGCTCCAGGAACCTGGATCTGGGTGAAGACAATAAAAAAGAAAAATTGGACGTCACCAAAGTGGGAAGGTCCATATCAAGTGCTTCTATCGACACCCATTGCAGTCAAGATCGCAGAGCATGCCTCGTGGATCCACCTGACACACTGCAAACTAGTTAAGAACTTTGAACTGGACAAAAATCTTGTCACATGTCAAGAGCAAAAATGATAGAATCCAGAAAAAACAGGAATGCAGAACAACCATTTCCTCAGAAGTATTGCATAATCATCCTGTTAAGTGTATTAGTGACAATAATCTTTTTGTTGTGGCCATTCCTTTTTCCAGCCACACAAACTGGACTGAATAAACGTGAAGCGTTACTCATAGACTGGCACCCAAACTTCAACACTTACCAGGCAATTAAATATGTGTATGCTGAGACTTTCAATGTTTTGAATTGCTGGATTTGCACAGCTTTGCTGACAGCATACGGGGGGTTATTAATTACTACAGTCCCCCTAGGGGTCAACGAGACCTGGGAAAACTTGATTTATGATACCTCAACCATTACATCACAAGATAAAATAGCATTGCACTTGTCTATTCCACAAAAGGGAACTGTGTGTTTTTATAAAAATTATACTGTTCAGGTGGGTTGGAGCAATTGCAATGTGACTGTTCCTTATAAATGTTACACTAAAGCTAACAATGCAGGTTCTTATTGTAATACAAACTATGATTCATTTCTTGAATTGATGCACAAAACAATTGATGAAGTAAAACATAATTCTGTTCTCTATAAACAACTGTCTGTAATTGATAGAAAAATGTTTCATGCAGGGCAAGTGTATATTCATAGCAAAGTTACTACTAAAGTAGAGGACTGTTATTTCGTATGTGGCAGAAAGGCATACAAGTGGTTACCTGAGAATTGGTCCGGCAGTTGTTTTTTGGGCTACCTGGTCCCGGCCATATGACACACTGCAGTTTTACCTCGAGGAAAAATTCAGAATGTCCGAGAAGTCGTCAAGAAACCTGTAAATCCAGTGGGGCAAATTGATGCGTGTTGGAAAAAACATCATTCTATAGGCAATGGACTGACACACATGGACTTGAGTGATAGTGTTATATCATGGGCAGGCATATTACCAGCATATGGAGCAGTGAAATTGATCTGGGAGCTGAGAAAACTGTCTAAACTTTTTGAAGTAATGAGTAATGCAACTTTTTCCGCTCTCGGATTGGTGACTGATGAACTGAATGCCATGAGAACTGTAATGCTTCAAAACCGCATGGCTCTCAACTTCACCCTAGCGGCGAGAGGCAGTACTTGCGCTTTAATCCAGGAGGAGTGCTGTTCATATATTCCTGACCATAAACATGAGATAGACAATCACCTTGAGGTAATTCAGCAAGTGTCGGCCATGACCAAACCAGGACCAAACCCACTGAGGGACTTTTTCCAGAAATGGTTTGGGGGGTGGGGTACTATCCTAATGAACATCTTGATTGCCATTTGTGTAGGAATGATCCTACTGGGAGTATGTGTTTGCTGTGGCATTCCCTGCATGAAAAGACTGATTAAAGACTTTATAGACATGTCAGTTTCTGAAACCTTATATCAAAGTACTGAATTTGAAGAACTGTTAAAAGATTGAAAATGCTTTCATAAGTTTAAATTGAATGACTCTCTTAACTGCAAATCCTAAGTGGGAAGAGATTAGGAGAAGTTTATGCTTATTTTGAAAGTAGAATAAAAGTATTAAAAGGGGGGAAATGTCAGAAAAATATGTATTAGTGTATGTATTAGTAATATGCTTAGTCTAAGGCTTGAAAAGGGTTAACACATTTATTCTATTTCACACTGCATAAAATCTGTACAAATTGCAGAAGCTTTCTAACCTTGTATTGTCATGAAATATGCGCAGCTATAATCTTTGATTATGCTTTGGAAATTTACAGGGAAGCAGATAATTTCTGCCTGTGTCAGGAAAATAATGAATAGATGTATCACTTGTATTAATGTTATGAGACTTAGACAAGGAGTTCCGCTTGTGCTGTGAGAAAATACACAGCTGCAGAAGCTATAGGTAATCAGAACAAAGACTGCTTGAAAATAAGAACTGCAATCAGCATTTGCTTGTGCCTAAACTAGAAAAGTACCTTGAAATGTAATACATGTATTAGAACTACACAATAGAACCTTGTAATGGGCTAGAGCCCACCAAGGCCAGGTTGTTTTTCTCAAAAGGTTTTTCATAAATTCAGTCATGTCAGCAGAAAATCTGAGTAACATCTGCTGTAGAACAATACTGAAAGTTGTGTTTGATTACATCAACCATAGAAGGCAATGTCTTGTAGAACAGTATAAGAATAGCATACTTCCTGTTAGTAGTTAGGCAAAATCCTGTATTTGCATGTTTTTGTCTCCTTGCAGCAAGTTATTAAATGTGCCTTATCTGAACCTTACATGTATTGGTCTTTGAAGTTTTTTCCTTTGACAATAGTCACACAGGGAATGTGCATCTGAAGTAGGTAATTTATGGCCACAATCTTAACATCTTTTAAATCATGGACTACCTTTTTAATCTGCCATGTTAGAAAGAAACAAGGAAAAAACAGAAAAAATACCAGCAATGATACAAGAATTATCCGACAGTAAGAAGGAAAGGAGGTTTACCAATGATGGTAAAAAAAGAAATTACAAATTACCTCACGGTAAAGAGGAGGAAAGGAATTGAAAGGATTCAAGAAAGGATAGTCGCTAACTGCAATAAGGTAAGAGAAAACTATCTAATAATGTTTCTGTGAGAAAAGGTTGTTTTAGAATTTAGTATGACAAAAAAAATTGTACTTAGCTCAAGAGAAGTAGCTTGACATGGCCGAATGGCGATGCGGCAAACAAAATCTGAGGTAACAGGGAGAGGGAATTCTGGGTAAGAGTTTTAGCTTGAGCGTTTGTAGCTGACGCGAGCTTGGAAGATGGCCGGCTCGGTTCTGAGGTCGGAACCGATACCCCATACGTAAGGAATGAATGAGGATTAACAATATCAGATCATTTGTTATATTAGTTACATTTGAAATCATTCTTGTGAAGGACTTGTTTCTTTAAGTAATTCTGAGGAACGATCACTAGTTGGTCACATTACTTGCAGGTAAAGTTTTTAAAAACTGCATCTCCTCCATGAAAACTCACACTTCTGGTCATACCTCTCAACCTCTTAGAGCAAGGAATCTGGACAAAGCCATAAATAAAAGTGAGATGAAGGCCTAAAAATAGGGGCAATTTTTAAATATTGATCTTACAAATTTACAAAGTTGATAAAATAACAGGTTTTGTATTAGCATGAATTTTCTAAAGGGTATGAAGTCTGAAACTCAAATGTCTGTTATTAATTTCTAATTTCAGTCTTTAATGATTTGCCATAAAAACATAATTTTATGAAAAACAGACCAAAAATATGAAGCAAAAAATCTGGACATCTTGCAAAAATCTGTACACTTGAGAGGTATGCGTTCTGATGAACTCTCTGTTATTATGACACAAAAGCACTAAAGTGTGTAGATAAAGTGGCCTTGGTTTTAATTTCTTTAATAAATAGTTTTACAGATAGTGTTACTTGGGGTATGTACTGCTGTTTCTTTATATGCAAACAGTTGTTTATGTTAGTATCTGTGCAATGCGCATTTACAAAATGAATTCCAACACTAAAGAATTTGAGTTACATTGATATAAACTATAAACTTAGTCTGTGTACATTTCATGACGGATACTACCAAGCATACCTCTCAACCTCGTAGAGCAAGAAATCTGGACAAATCTACAAATGGGGTAACAAAACCCCTAAAATAGGGACACTTTTTAAATATTGCTGCTGCAAACTTAAAAAGTTGATAGAATAACAGGCTTTGCATTAGCATGAATTTTCTGAAAGATATTAAATCTGAAAATCAAATGGCTGCCATTATTTTCTGGCTTCAGTCCTCAAAGATTTGTCAGTGATTTGCAGGTAAGCTACAATTTTATGAGAAATTGACCAAAAATATGAGTCAAAAATCTGGACAGTTGAGAGCTATGCTATGGGGGGAAGGCAATTCTGGCATTTAAAGCTTTAAATAGTGATTCATTGCAGGCACTAGTAAATTTGAATCCAGAAATTTGGAACAGACTCTCATTCAATAAGATTTTGTGACAAATTAAGGAAGTTTAAAAAAATCTTGATAAATGGTTGAAAAATGAAACATTCAATCCCCATTTTATGGAGTCAGTGTTTTTTGAATGGCCTTTGGGCCACTAACACTGGACAGCTTTCTTATGAACTTATGTCATGCAGAACTATTCCCCACAGGACAGCATAGGTATTCAATAAAAGTGTTTGTAGCATTCATCTTCCTAACAAAAACATTTCAGGAGGCTACTGGTGAAGCAGTGGCTATAGCCCAGTCATCTGCTCCTATGATACTGAATGCAGTCCTCACCTGTATACTGTAATGTGTGGGATGGCATATCATTCCACAATATAATCTGGGAATGTTGCATCATCATGCAGGTAGCAAGACTTAATGGTGTAATGTGCAGTAGATTATAACTATGCTGACATTAAAGCCCTACTGGGTTCATATGGGGCAGATCTACATGACCAGGAAGGGGATCAATCTGTAAACTGGGACCTCACATAATGCAGCTGCCATCATCACAAAATTTGTTTCTGACATTTAAGGAACATGTACAGTGCATATGTATGTGAAATGCTTGTGTTAGGCATTTCAGGTGGGTGACATCACACAGGTATCTTATTAGTGAGTTTAGCCCAAAACACATATTATTGTTAGGTAGTATAAATGGGTACATCCATACAACACCAGGCATTACTGGAAAGCATACATGTGGGGAAAATATGTTACTGATAGAGACATAAATGAAGAAACATAACTGCACTTCCACAGTTGATGTCGTCTACCCACTATAGCTGTGAATGATAACCTCAAATTACCATCTCACCTCCATACTGAATACAGATATCAAAGGACTCACAACAAAACATAAAGCATGATTCAAAATGTGCTCAACCTCCTGAAGGGGATAATTAAGATGTATGACTGCAGCTGGAGAACACATATAGTATAGCAAAGGCACAGCAAGTAAAATGTTCCTTACATTTACATTATTACGCAGCATGACATTCTGCAGAATCAGGTTAACAATGGCAAAGATGGCACCAGGCATGATGAGAAAGGAGAATCAGTTTAAGATGTACCACCCATGACACATGTCACTCAATAGGCACTATGTTCCCAGAATGGGTAATGTTGGGAAAATCTTTTGAGCATAATAAAAAATAACCTGTGACAGATGTATGCACATAATATACCAGACAGTGTTTACAGATGTTCTCACAAGTAAGAGTAAAGTAAGATAATACATTTGAAGGTGCTCCTCATAATATCTGACAAATATGGTTAAGTATAAATAACATGATTATAAACCATCCTCAGGATTAAATAAAATTCACGTATGCACAGTGTAGAGCCTACACGGACCATTACAGTGCCCGTGTACACGGTTTTGCCTTGGCAGCATGCCATGGATATTAATGATGGTGCACTGCCGAGGGAGAGAAAGAACACAGGTATTGAATCGGTGTAGGGAGAGTTATAGTAGTAACTGTGTCTGGAGATGGGTAGGAGACTCCCCGGACTGCCCATCAGTGTCATGTTAATTTTTTTATTTTTTTTTAATACAAAAACATATTTGCATGGCACAGCATGGAGCACAGCAATGCTAAGTGGTGCTCAGACAATGTCCAGACATCTAAAAATAAAAACTGGATGTATTTAATTATTTATTTAAATATATGTTTAAGCATAGCTGAGTGTGTTTGCACAGTGCGGCGCAATGCTTAGCACTGCTTATAGGTAGCTCAGTGTTATATGTAAAGGTACACCTGATGTCTGAATATTCACGTAGCTGAATGGGTAGAGTCATGACTCCTTGTGTAGTAGATCTAGGGTTTGAATACATGGAAGGCAAATAAGTATTTAATTTTAAAATACACATTTTACAGACTAATTTAAAATATAGCACTGCTGTGCTCTGCTAAGCTGTGCTGAGACTGGCTAAGACCTGCTAAGCACTACATAAACATGATAACAGCTGCCAATGATTATGCCCTGATTGGCACTGCTTGACTGGTTTGTGCACTGCTAAGCTCTGCTAAGACCCCAGATCTGTAAGTTTTCATGCTTCTCAGCTCAGCTGCACTGGTTTGCATGGTGCTAAGTGATGTGGGTTTTTTTGGATGTTGCCCAATGATGTGTAAAGGTGGGAAAACAGCCTATATTAAGCTCAATAGGTGGGAATACAGCACAATCTGTTGGAGTTCTGTCACTGAAGGGTAGTATGGTTGGTGTTGGTGAAGGAGCACATGTTTGGGAACAGCATTGGAGCATTCTGGAGTCCAGGGTCATGCTTGAGCTCCTAGTAAAAAAACATGAAGACTGGCTGCTGCAGGGAGGTTTCCAGGACTCAGAGTGCATGACACAGACCTGGGACCGGCTGGCAAGGGAACTCATCAGTATTACTGGTATCACCCACACAGATGAGCAGTGTCATCACCACTATGACAAGCTGAAACAGAGAAAGGGGGATCTCATGGATACCTGAGTCCAAGAAGCTTGGGCAGGGATGCCCCACAAGTATATAAGTAATTTTACCTCTGTTTCACAAATATCTAATCTAAATGTCTGCAAAACTGGTATGCATAATGGTGTTCTTCTCTCTCAAAAGCTGCAGAGGAGAGGGCTCACAATGTCGAGTTGCACGCCGGGCACCTGGCCTGGTTGTGCCATGAGTGTGGTGAGTACAGATGTATTATGCTAGCTGTAGTGAAATAAGCAAGAAAGAGTAAAGCATTAACTGCATGACAGTATATTCAATATAGTCTGTAGTGCAATAAATGTGGAATTTGAGCTGTATTACAAGCAATGAATAATGCTAACTGTTGTGTAATAAAAACATGAAACAATACCAAGAACTGCATTCAAGTGTATACAATAAAGTGTGTAGTGCAATAATTGTAGAATAAGAGCTGTTTTGAAAGAAATGAATAATGCCAACTTTTGTGCAATAAAAACACAAAACAATACCAGGAACTGATTAAATTATATACAATAAAGTATGTAGTGAAATAATTGTGGAATTAGAGCTGTTTTGAAAGAAATAAGTAATGACAACTGTTCTGCAGTAAAACACAAATCCATATCAATAACACCACAGAAAATGCTGTACATCAGGATTGTCTTCCTGTAACCATTGCAGTAGAGCTGTATGCATTCAGGCTGTAAGGTAAGGTGCTGCTGTCAAGTATAACACTGTAATAGCTGTAGAATGCAAAGCTAATGGTTGCCAGTTGTATTGTTAACACATATAGTACCATTCAAGGCTGTCTCTAGGCCAATATTGTTCACATAATGCTCTTATCCACCAACATCAGGTAAGCAAGGTATGTGGGACAGGTAGCTCAATCCATGATTTGAAATTGTTTGCTGCCTGCACAGATATTTCAACCCACTAACAATAAAGTGCATTGTTAGACTGATACATAGCATAAGTTCTATCTGCATTATTCTTTTATGTCATGCATGTGTGTTCTACTAGCACTGCAGTCTGGTATAACACCGTAGTAGTAGTACTACCAGGTCATACTTTGTTTCCAGGTAAGCTGTAGGCAGATATCAGTCAGTCAGTAATCAGCAGTGACTCAGTAGCTCAGTTTGTTAAATGCTCTGTATATAGTACATTTTGCCACACACAGACCACGGTTGGAATCCAGTGATAGGTAGCACTAAATATTACAGCAGCAGTCATGTAATGCTCACAAAGTCTCTCTCCACAGGAACTACAGGTAAATGGGTGAGGTAGCCCATATTATGAGTAGAGAATTGTGTGTTTATATTTCCCAGACTGTTAAAATCTTTAGCAAGAATGTGAAAACTCAGCAATGTGCAGTCAGAAATAATATGTGTAATTCTGGTATGGCTGTATGCCTGAAGTGTCTGTTAAAAGTTGCTGCAGTCACAGTGATGCCTGCCAACCAAGGCATGGCTGCTGTTTAGTGTCTGTATTGTACACATGCATGTCTCTCAAGTGTCACAATTTCACATTATGTAATTAATAGTGCGTCATCTGCCTGTTACAAGAATACCATGGCAATGAGTACCTATATTGCACAGTATCACCATGTCAGCCCACAGAACACCTTGGTAGCTATATAGGCCCACCTCATGTGCAAGTGTTCTGTGTAGGTGTGTACCTGCAGTTGTTGTTGTTTGGCCCATAGTGTCCCATGCATATAGATTGAGAGATATGTATGTGCTACATCAGCTACAGGACACTTGTACTCGCTGTAAATGTAAAGAAAATACAGACCTGTAGAGTAGGTGGTAATACTGTTGTCAAGGAAGTAAGCATCAATGTTAATAACGGACTGATTTTCTCTCTCTCTCCCACCCCTTATCTTCATTTATATATTACTGCTAGTCATTGGTCATAGTTTACTATTATCATATGTTGTTACATTAACTGTTTATTAGGATAAGTGTTATTATTGTTATGTAATATAATGGATGCATATTAACATATCTTGTTAAATTGCCTATTTTGTTGGCCTTATGTTGTAACTGTTACTGGCATGCTGTTAACATACTGACTGTTATGTTATATATTGTTGTGTTTCACATAATATGTATTGATATGCAATTGGGTTATTTACAATGTTCTGGCATGCTGTTATTACTAACAATGTTTTGATTTTAACTAGCCTATACTTATTGCTCTACCACCATCACCACAGCAGTTCAGGGTAGGACGGTTCCTGGTGATCCACCTACTTTGCCTCAACTGGCCGTGGCACTGGGTCCTAGCATGTCTGGGACTCAGACCAGTGGTGCCACCTCCACTGTTCTTGCACCACCTGCAATGTTAGGTGGAACCACCTCAGGGGATGGGGCCCGGCTTCCCACTGGGACCGATGCTGGTGGGGGCATTGTCACCCAAGACCAACTGTCTGTAATGGTGCACAGGATTGTTCATCAGAGCTATGAATGACACCTGCACCTGATTGAGGGCACACTTAGCCAATCTGTTGGGGCAGCCTCGCCCTGGTACCCAGTCTCCAGCACAGCCACCTTCAGAGCAGTGAAGGAGCAGTGCCAACTGTCCCATGGGTGGGGACATGAGTCATGCTGCTGCTGTCTGGAGGCATGTGCAAATTGGTTTCCACAACTCCCTCCCCATCCAAGGTGTTTATCCACCCCATATGTCACACACCACCCTGTCTGTTGTCTTGTCTGTCTTGTTATACATCCTCTCCTACCCAACTTACCTCCTCACACATACCTATGTCCCTTCCCCAACTTTCCACTCTCATCTTAAAAAAAAAAAATGGGCAGCTGTCCCACAAAAAAAAAACATTGCCCCATTTTGCATACGTGTCCACTGGACACAAGTAATTTGGTCCAATTGGCCTGACAACACAGTTATGTTGTTCTCACCCTTCTCTCTGGGGTTTGAGAGTCCAACTACAAAATCTGACAAAGTACACAGCTGTTGCTGTACAAGAAATGGATAGCTATGGTTCTTTCCTACACCCTTCCTGCACATCCCTACCTGCTTTTCACTATGTTTTCCCTGTGCTTGCCCCTGTTTCACCACTTTCCTATCAGCCCCTTTTTCTTTTTTTTTTTTATATTTTTTTAGTGTGGGTTTGCTTGGAGTGTCGAAGTGAGGCATGCCACTCCACTCCACTTTGCTTAGCTATGCTTAAATGAGCTTTGCTTTAATGCTTACATGTGTAAGGCCCCTTTCAACTACAGCCCACTGCATTAACCCACCACGCCACATGCATCTTAATTAAAACAGGTGTTTCCAGCAACACATACTGAATGCCACTTACAGTCACTAGGCCTGTAACTGAAATAAAAAACTAGGCATGTAACTGAAATAAACACTAATGGGAGAAATGGGAGTGTACCTTGAACTCTGGTGCAATAATACACCAGTAGACAGCCAAATACATAATACTGGATGTACATGAGGCCTGTGAGAGAAGGTTTATGTGCCCTTTTATCAGCAACCGGTGGAAAGACATCTGCTAAGGCAGCAATGACAAAGTACATGTACAAGTTGGAACCTGGTGCAGAAATACAACCATATAAAGCCATGCACATACTGATGGGTATAGATATGTTTGTCACAGCCTGTATATGTGCACATATATGTTGCAAATACAGATGCTTTTGCAGTGATTCAGTAGCTCAGTCTGTTAAATGCCTTGCATACAGTACATTTTGCCACACACACAGTCCTGGGTTCAAATCCAGTTTTGTGTTGCAGTGCAATTACATTATTGTGAAGACAGCAAGTAATGACTGACTTATGCAATAAGAATCCACACAGGTTACTGCAATGTAATGCACTGCTACCCATTTTTGCATGTCAAAGGCTTGCAGTTAAGGACACACTGCATATATCACTATAGCCTAGCTATATGTTGCCTACTACTCTGTTATTGGCACTGTTGCATAACAGATGTTCCTTAATCACATGCCTTGATTGTACCGTACAGGGTACCCTTACCCTGGCTCTGCCATAATGACAGGGCTGACACAGCTGCCACAGTTACCCATACCAGTTACACGTACAGCTTGCTGTCCTCCAAAGTGTCTGCACTCACCTCTACATGCATTCGTCTGCAGCAGCAGCAGCTGCAGCTTGTAGCATATACAGCTGTATGTAAAGGTAGCTGCTACAGATCTACCATACCTCCCAACCCCCTGGAACAAGGGGTCCAGACACAGCCATATGTAATGAGGGGGGCAAAGGACCACAGATAGGGACATGTGTAATGGTTTGCCCCTATAGAGATAGTAAGTTGACAGAATAACAGCTATAGCAGTAGCATGCATATTCTGATGGGTATGAAGTCTGACACTCAAATGTGTCTCTGTCCTTACTGACCTTAAACCACAATGTTTGCCAGTGAACTGCCAGATGACCACAATGTCATGGGACACTGACCACACATATGAAGCAAAACTGTGCACATACTGCATAAATCTCTACAGCTGACAGTTATGATACCTACCCTCTGCAATGCTGTAGTCTCCACACCTCAGTAATGTTCATCTTAACAACTAAGAAAGGGGCCCAGGTCTACATGAACGCCTTATATATTTCACTGTGATGGCATTTCATTGGCCAATGATAGTGCAATTCGGCTGTGTTGGCTGCAATTAGCAATTCTAAGCTGCAGAGTGGTGCAGAGGCAATTGCCTGCTAAAGAGCAGTACTTTAAAATGCAGGAAGATGGTTATGGGGAACAGGTCTGTATGGCACGTAACTCACACAGAGAGTGTAATTCCAAAAGATTACCAGAAGCAAAGTCCAACAAAGGAATATTGCACTCCATCAGGTATGTAATAGATTTATTCATATAACAGGATGCAGATGGGAGGATGGAGGTATGGGGAATACAGACCACAACAGTAAGCCTGTCTTAGATATATATGGTAATGATATGTCATTGATGCTCTGCTCTCCTACACCTACAGGCATACCTCACAAATGTCCCTGATTTTCAATCACATCTTAGCTCTGTTTCTGTCAGTCCCTCCTATAATGGTTGGTCATTGTAGAAAAGCTAGTGGATTACACATACTACATATTGATGATAAGTAAAGATGTACACTCCTGTAACATCAAACGGTGTACTGTAATTCACCTCCTCGCAGCCAGTCACTGTCTCACATAGTTCTAACATTTTAGAAGTGACTATCCCTGATGTACTCTGGCTAAGTCCATGTTTCTGTTGACATCTGTCCCTGTTTGGTTGACAGCTATGCCTGTCAACCTCTTACAGGAAGAAATCTGGACAAAGCCATAATTAGTGGAGGGACAAAGGCCCAATATTAGAGACACTTGTTAAATATTGCTCTTACAAACTAAGAAAGTTAATAGAATGACACATATTACAGTAGCATGACTGAGTTCTGAAGGCTATGACATGTGAAACTCAGATGTCTGTCTTTATTTCCTGACATCAGACATTAATGCTTGGCCAACCATTTGTCAGAAATCCACAGGTTTGTGTGAAAATGTTCAAGACTATGAGGCAAACATCTCTGACATTCTGCAAACATCTGTATAGTCGAGAGGTATGATACCTATAGGGAACATATAATACAGCAGGTTTGCATTGATTTCTGGACTGGTGCCACACAGTTGTTGTAATAGCACACTGCTATTTGTCTGGCACTGGCCATATGACATATTAGTAGGTGTTTGCTCATGGGGGACACACCACAGTAGATTGCAGTGCTGGGTGTAGGAACATACAGAATAATCTGTCATAGCACACAGGGACATACCTCAGTATTGCCACTGTCTTGGTGGTATCCACACATGTAGTTTGTTGCCAGACTGTGGGGTAAGACATGTGAGGGGGCAGTGCATAGTGCAGGCCATCATAGGCATGCTGGAGCTGTGCATAGTGGACGTTCATGTCTCTGGTCCTGTAATGTTTATAGGTTCATAGGTAGGTACTAGGCTATTGGCCCTAGGGCCTATACAAGCCTAGCCAAAAATGTACCCTGGCTTTTGCCACCCAAGAAAATTATTTTCCTGTGCCCCTGTCAAGCAGAACCACAGAAGTGATCCCCGGGGTGAATTTCCTATTACCCATCCAATCATCAAGATTTTTCTTGAAGAGTGCTAATGAGGAGCTCTGTTTGACATAGGTAGTCTGTTCCAGAGTATGGGTAGTCTCTGGGATAGGAATCTATCCCTCCAGCATGTTCTGTTTATTGTAGTGACAAGGTTTAGGTCCCTAGAGTGTGTGGATGGGGATTGGGATTTCTTTAAGTGGAGCATGTCCAACAGCTCTGGGTTTGACATAGCTTTGTATGTTAGGCAGAGATCACCTCTGAGTAGGCGATATGCGACGGAGTAAAGCTGGAGTTTTTTGAGACGGTCTGCATAAGGCATCTGTTTGAGGCCAGTAATCCTCTTTGTGAGGTATTTTTGCGGCCTTTCCAGTTGTTGTAGATGTCTTGTGAGGTACATACCAAAAGGGATGTTGTACTCTATAATGGGTCTAATGAGTGATGAGTAGAGGGGTACAATGATCTCTTTTTCTGGATGAAAAACCTTTTGTGATGAGGTGTGCCACGTAGAAGGATTTCCTGACCACTTTGGCAATGTGATTATCAAAGGAGAGACTACTGTCCACCTGTGTCCCAAGGTCTCTTATCACACTTTCAGTGTTAAGTAGACTACCGCCTATGTGGTAGTTCATGGGTACAGAATTTTTACCAAAGGGGATGACAATGCACTTTTTGACATTGAGCTTGAGACCATGTCTTTGACACCAGGCATCTGTCTCAGTGAGGCCCTTTTGTAGGATGCCCACATCATTAGGAGTTTCAATTATGGCTCTTAGTTTGCAGTCATCTGCAAATTTAGTTAGCCAAAGACCTTCTGTGTTAGCATGTACTTCAGAGAAGTAGATACCAAACAGGAGAGGACCCAGGACTGAACCCTGCGGTATTCCACTTGTCATTGGTTTAAAGTCTGATTTGGAATCTGCTACTTTCACAGTGTGGGTTCTTTTAGTAAGCCAGTTGGCAACCCATCTTGTGACATAGGGATTTATACCTAGTTTAGTGAGTTTATCTATAATTCCAGAGTGGGGGATGGTTTCAAACACCTTGGCGAGATCTAGATAGGCTATGTGAACCACCTTGCCCTCATCTATGGCTTTGGTGACTACTTCAAAGAAGTCTATCAGGTTTAGGAGACATGATCTGCCTTTTACAAACCCTAACTGTGTGGGGTCCAGGGTTTGGAGATCTCCAATGTCTTTGTTTATGAGTTCCATGATGATACGTTCCATGGCCTTGCAGACAAGGCTCGTCAGGCTAATGGGGCGGTAGATCCCGGGGTATATTGTGGCCCCCCCTTTGTGGAGTGGGATAACTGTCGCGGTGCACCATTCAATGGGCACAAAGCCTGAGGTGAGGCTATGATTGAACATGGTACTTAGGTGGGGTGCCAGTTCATTCTGTAGTTCATGTAGAAGGCAGCCTGGGATGTTGTCAGGTCCTATGGACGCTGTGTTCTTGACTTTGGAGAGTGAAGTTTTTACCTGTGCAGCCATGATTACAGGAACTTTGCATTCTTCCAGTATAAAGATGGGCCCTTTAGAGGGTGAGAGGGGGGGTAAAGTTAGCACTGAACCTATCTGCCAGGATGTTGGCAATATCAGTTGGTTCTGTATATGTAGTGTCATTGTGCTGTAACTCAGAGCAAATCTGAGTGTTGCCATTGAGATTTTTGACATAGCTATAGAATGCTTTGTGGTTGTCTATAGAATCAGTGGCAATTTTGTTTTCATAACTAGCTTTGGAGGATTTTATGAGGGATCTCAGCTTCTTACTGTGGCTGACCAGGGAGTTCCTCCAATCGTGGGATTTTACTCTTTTTTTGCAACAGTTTCTTTCTTCTGTTGTATAGTTTGTTTATGGCAGAAGACCACCAGATTGGCTTCCTCTTTTTGGAGGATAGCATTTTGGTTCTGTTAGGGATAGCACGATCCATGCACTCGTGTAAGTGCTTATAAAGTGCATTTGTGTAGGATTTTGCTTGCTTGTACCTGTTATGGTGGTGAATTTGTCATTTGAACCTTGCCTAAAAAAGGCACTATAGTGGTGGCAAGAGCCTTTGCCAGTATCCGGAATCCCAAGGGTGACAGGTGCAGGCCATCTCTGGCAAAGCAGCGTGGTCTGTCGATCATGTCATCCCAGGCAGACAGATACTGGATTCCCTTAGAATGACACCAGAAGCTTAGCCAATTGTTAAAGTCAATCATTTTGTCCTTGTACTGTGGTGTCATTCTGGGTGATGGCCGGATGCTACTCAGGGCTAGGGTCATACCGGCCTGGGCTACAAGATCAGAGACCTCCTCCATGTCTCTTTTCATGTAGTCCAGGGAGGTACATCTCAGGTCATTCACACCAACATGCACAATGACAGAGTCATATTTGTACTTGTTGTGGAGTGACCTGAGTGTGTGCATTATGTGGTGGATCCTGGCACCTGACAGGCAGCTGACAGTAATTTTTCCTTGTTTAGCCTGGTGAGTGGAACATCAGTGTGCCTGACTATAGAGTCACCTATGACTAGAGTGTTGGGTACGTTATGCCTTATGGGCTGTAGTTGAGTGGCACACTGAGTATGTGGACTATGTGTCATTTGGGTTGTGTTGGGGGGTGGAGGTTGCTTGAATTTCTGCTTTGGAGGTCTCTGTTGTTTGGGCAGATTAGTACAGAGAGCCTCCGTGAATGTAGGTGTGTGTTTTGTGGTTCTGTGTGTGTGTTTTGGTGGTGTAGGTTTTGAGGGACTATGTGATGAGTGTGGTGCGGTGCAAGTGTTTACCTTCTCCTCTTGACTGTCTAGGCCTGTCTTTGGTAAAGAGAGCTTTGCTTCCAGTTTGGCTATATAAGTGCATCTCTCACAGGTCGTAGTGTTGGGTGGTAGGAGGAGAGGGTTGTCTGTGTACATTTATTTATTTATTTATTTATTTTACATTTGTTAACCCGGGGTGTCTGACTGAGCCTAAAAGGCCCTTTTTCAGCAGAGGCCCGGGGAGAAAAGCTCCACAAAGAAAAATTACAGACACATTTAGTTATTTAGACATATTCAGTATACACACAAATTACAAGAGACATGTTTTTACAGTGGTATGCGGCACAAACAGTTACAGTGGAGAGAACAATCAAAAAAGATATTAATTTTAAAAATAAAGGTAAGTAATAGATTTGTGGTGTACAGCTGAACTTTGGAATGTAGGTAGAATACATACATAGTACACAGGTACAGTACATACATTGTAGATTAGCCAGTGTTTGTGAGTAAGATTGAAAAACTATTATCAATTGCTCTAGATTTAGTATGCATATGTTATCCGCTTTCACTAGCCTGGGGAGCAATCATGGCACTGCCAACTTTGCTTGAGATGTTGCCTGATGAGGTCTTTAAAGGAGGCTTTGGATGATGTGTTTTGAAAGCTAGTAGGGACAGAGTTCCATTTTTTAACCACTGAACTACTATATAGTGCATCTCCAAAGCTATTGTAGCTGTTGGTGACTTCTAGTAGTAGTTTGCTTGATGATCTAAGAGGCCTTTTGGCTGAGTGATATTGTACTAGGTTTTTGAGGGCAGGACACTTATTGGGGAGGTAACAGATAGAATGACAGAGGCAGAGCTGATTGTAGGTTAGGAGGTTGGGCAGTTCAAGCCAGTGGAGCTGTCTCAAAGCAGTACAGTGATGAGTTCTATATGAGCAATTTGCAGCAAAACGGGCAATTCTGTTATAGCAAGCTTCCATTTTGCTTAGTTCAGTTTTGTTGAGATTAGTCAGAATGGGAGATGCATAGAGTAGGGTGGATAGAAGTTGGGAGCGAGCAATGGCTGATCTTGTGTTGTTGGTAAGAAATGGTTTGATACGGTAGAGTGACCCCAGTTTGGCATGTACTTTTTAATAGTTAAGTTCAGATGACTATCAAATTTTAGGTGGGAGTCTATGGTTATTCCCAATAGCTTAGCCTGTGCCACTGGAGCAATTGGAGTAGCATTTGTGGAGTAGATAGTGAATTGACTGTTCGTGTTTTGTTAGAACTGGTTATAATCATAAGCTGAGTTTTCTTTGGATTGAGTATAAATTGGGCTTTGGTAACGTAGTTTTCAACGTCAGAGAATGCTAGTTGAGTTGTTTGCAGGAGGGTGGGAATGTTGGGTTTATGCAGCCAAAAAAGGGCCCTTTAGAGGGTGCGAGAGGGGGGTAAGTTAGGCACTGGAAACCTTATCTGCCAGGATGTTGGCAATATCAGCTGGTTCCCTGTAAGTATGTAGTAGTCATTGTGCTGTAACTCAGAGCAAATCTGAGTGTTGCCATTGAGATTTTGACATAGCTATAGAATGCTTTGTGGTTGTCCTATAGAATCAGTGGCAATTTTGTTTTCATAACTAGCTTTGGAGGATTTTATGAGGATCTCAGCTTCTTACTGTGGCTGACCAGGAGTTCACTCTCAATGCGTGGGATTTTACTCTTTTTTTGCAACAGTTTATTTCTTCGGTTGTATAGTTTGTTTATGGCAGAAGACCACCAGATTGGCTTCCTTTTTTTGGAGGATAGCATTTTGGTTCTGTTAGGGATAGCACGATCCATGCACTCGTGTAAGTGCTTATAAAGTGCATTTGTGTAGGATTTTGCTTGCTTGTACCTGTTATGGTGGTGAATTTGTCATTTGAACCTTGCCTAAAAAAGGCACTATAGGGGTGGCAAGAGCCTTTGCCAGTATCCGGAATCCCAAGGGTGACAGGTGCAGGCCATCTCTGGCAAAGCAGCATGGTCTGTCGATCATGTCATCCCAGGCAGACAGATACTGGATTCCCTTAGAATGACACCAGAAGCTTAGCCAATTGTTAAAGTCAATCATTTTGTCCTTGTACTGTGGTGTCATTCTGGGTGATGGCCGGATGCTACTCAGGGCTAGGGTCATACCGGCCTGGGCTACAAGATCAGAGACCTCCTCCATGTCTCTTTTCATGTAGTCCAGGGAGGTACGTCTCAGGTCATTCACACCAACATGCACAATGACAGAGTCATATTTGTACTTGTTGTGGAGTGACCTGAGTGCGTGCATTATGTGGTGGATCCTGGCACCTGACAGGCAGCTGACAGTAATTTTCCTTGTTTAGCCTGGTGAGTGGAACATCAGTGTGCCTGATTACAGAGTCACCTATGACTAGAGTGTTGGGTACGTTATGCCTTATGGGCCACAGTTGAGTGGCACACTGAGTATGTGGACTATGTGTCATTTCGGTTGTGTTGGGGGGATGGAGGTTGCTTGAATTTCTGCTTTGGAGGTCTCTGTTGTTTGGGCAGATTAGTACAGAGAGCCTCCTTGATAACAAATTAATGTGTTTTGTGGTTCTGTGTGTGTGTTTTGGTGGTGTGGGTTTTGAGGGACTATGTGAGGAGTGTGGTGCGGTGCAAGTGTTTACCTTCTCCTCTTGACTGTCTAGGCCTGTCTTTGGTAAAGAGAGCTTTGCTTCCAGTTTGGCTATATAAGTGCATCTCTCACAGGTCGTAGTGTTGGGTGGTAGGAGGAGAGGTTGTCTGTGTACATTTATTTATTTATTTATTTATTTTACATTTGTTAACCGGGGGTGTCTGACTGAGCCTAAAAGGCCCTTTTTCAGCAGAGGCCCGGGGAGAAAAGCTCCACAAAGAAAATTACAGACACATTTAGTTATTTAGACATATTCAGTATACACACAAATTACAAGAGACATGTTTTTACAGTGGTATGCGGCACAAACAGTTACAGTGGAGAGAACAATCAAAAGATATTAATTTTAAAAATAAAGCTAAGTAATAGATTTGTGGTGTACAGCTGAACTTTGGAATGTAGGTAGAATACATACATAGTACACAGGTACAGTTACATACATTGTAGATTAGCCAGTGTTTGTGAGTAAGATTGAAAAACTATTATCAATTGCTCTAGATTTAGTATGCATATGTTATCCGCTTTCACTAGCCTGGGGAGCAATCATGGCACTGCCAACTTTGCTTGAGATGTTGCCTGATGAGGTCTTTAAAGGAGGCTTTTGGATGATGTGTTTTGAATGCTAGTAGGGACAGAGTTCCATTTTTTAACCACTGAACTACTATATAGTGCATCTCCAAAGCTATTGTAGCTGTTGGTGACTTCTAGTAGTAGTTTGCTTGATGATCTAAGAGGCCTTTTGGCTGAGTGATATTGTACTAGGTTTTGAGGGCAGGACACTTATTGGGGAGGTAACAGATAGAATGACAGAGGCAGAGCTGATTGTAGGTTAGGAGGTTGGGCAGTTCAAGCCAGTGGAGCTGTCTCAAAGCAGTACAGTGATGAGTTCTATATATGAGCAATTTGCAGCAAAACGGGCAATTCTGTTATAGCAAGCTTCCATTTAGCTTAGTTCGGTTTGGTTGTGTTTAGTCAGTATGGGAGATGCATAAAGTAGGGTAGATAGAAGTTGGGAGAGCAATGGCTGATCTTGTGTTGTTGGTAAGAAATGGTTTGATACGGTAGAGTGACCCCAGTTTGGCATGTACTTTTTTAATAGTTAAGTTCAGATGACTATCAAATTTTAGGTGGGAGTCTATGGTTATTCCCAATAGCTTAGCCTGTGCCACTGGAGCAATTGGAGTAGCATTTGTGGAGTAGATAGTGAATTGACTGTTAGTGTTTTTGTTAGAAATGGTTATAATCATAAGCTGAGTTTTCTTTGGATTGAGGATAAATTGGGCTTTGGTAAGGTAGTTTTCAACGTCAGAGAATGCTAGTTGAGTTGTTTGCAGGAGGGTGGGAATGTTACGTGCAGCACAGATTAAGGTAGTGTCATCTGCATACTGAATTATAGATGCATGCTGTGTGGAGGTGTGAAGGTCATTTGTGAAGACTGTGAATAGTAGTGGTCCTAAGATAGACCCCTGTGGGACTCCTATAGTTATGGGCAGCTGAGGAGAGAGAATTTTCCCATTTCACAGCTTGGTACCTGTCAGTTAAGTAGCTTTGGAACCAGGTAAGAGTGGAATTAGATAGATGATATTGGTTTAGTTTGTTTAGCAGGATTTGGTGAGACTGTGTCAAATGCTTTGGACATATCCAAAAAAAGAGTTGACACTTGCAGGCCTTCATTTTTGAGACGGTTTACTGTGTCTGTGAAGCAGAGGAGAGTTGTAGTGGTACTATGGGCAGGTCTGAAACCATGCTGAGTAGGTGACAGGATGTTGCAGTCTAGGAGATAGTTTAGCATCTGGGTATGGATGCATTTTTCTAGGATTTTGGCCAGGGGGAGAGTAAGGCAATGGGTCTGTAGTTATTAAGTTAGGTGGACTTTATGGTGCCTTTATGTATGGGTGTAACATAGGATATTTTCCAGAGTTTGGGCACATAGTTTTCAACAATTGATCTGTTTATGAGAGTGGAGACTGGGATAGCAATAGCATCTGCTGTAAGTTTCAAGAAATAGCTGGGGAGTAGGTCGCCTGCTGTTGATGAGGTTTTTAGTTTGGAGAGCATGCTTTTGATTGAAGTGGTGGAAAC
Source organism: Protopterus annectens (assembly GCF_019279795.1). Classification (NCBI taxonomy): domain Eukaryota; kingdom Metazoa; phylum Chordata; order Ceratodontiformes; family Protopteridae; genus Protopterus; species Protopterus annectens. The sequence continues at coordinate 607,480,413 of NC_056745.1, forward strand.
TGTTTTGAGGGTAAAGCTTGTATTAGTAGTGTTTGTGTTGGGGGAATAGTGAGGAAGGAACTGTCCTGTGATACTAAGGATAGAATTGAGTTCACAAAGTGGGAGTTGAATTGTGTTTCGATGGGAACTTTAGTGTCAGGGGTGGTTGGTTTGGGGGTAGCCTTTTGGGTGGATTTTAGTAGCTGGTTTACATTTTGTCAAAATGTTTGCGGGTTGTGTTGGTATTTAGTTTGTAATGTTGTGTAGTAGGATTCTTTGTCCAGCCTAATGCATTTTTGCCGCAGTTCTTGGTACTTAGTTAGGCTTTGTGTTTCTTTGTTTTTTTGATAGTAACGCCAGGCAGTGTCTCTGGACTTGAGGATTTGTTTGGTTTCTTTACTGAGCCATGGGTTTGTAGAGGTTCTAACCTTGATTTTGCACAATGGAGCGACAGTGTCTAGGTGTTGTAGAAATGTTTTGTTGAAATATGCTACAGCCTGGTCAAGTGGGAGGGTTTTTAGGGGGGGTCCAGTCACAGTTACACAGTAAAGTGTTGAGGACCTCAGGAGAGAATTTTTTTGTGTTTCTAGTGGATATATAGTTAGTGGTTTTGCATATGCTTGTTCTACTACGTATAAAGTATATTATGTTATGTTCACTTAAGGTGTCTGGGAGACTGCCTGTGTGAGGGTACAATGTGGGGTTGCTAGTTAGGACCCAGTCAAGGATGGATTCCCTTTTAGATGTTTTTATCACACCTAGTTGGAATTTGGACTAGCTGCTGGTAGCCATGGAGATTTATTAGATTACTTGGTGGTTCTGATATACAGGTGAACCAATCTAGGTTGAAGTCCCCCAGAATAAGGGTTTCTTGTGAGTATGTGGAAGAACACCAGGATAAGAAGTCTTCAAGGCTAGCAGGTATATTACCAGGTGGAATATAGATCACAATTATGGTGATGACCTTTTTAGGGTGAAGTTGAAGTTGTGAGATAAGTATGTCCCAATTATTGGGGGAGGGGTAGGAGTTTGGTAATTGACGGACAGTTAAGTTGGACTTGTAGAGTAAGGCAGTTCCACCCCCTTTAGGAAGTGGTCTGTCTTGTCTAATGATATTGTAGTCGGTAGGGAGAACTTGAGTTAGCTATGTTTTTATTTAGCCAGGTTTCTGTTAAAGCAACTATGTCTGGGGAGTAGTGTGCTATTGTGGCCTGGAGTTCAGGTATTTTATTTTTGATACTTCTAATATTAATATTTAGCATTAAAAGATGGTTGGTTTTGCTGCTGTTGTTGATTTGCCCAGGGATGAAGAAAGTGGGGGTGTTATGTTCTGACATTTGTGTTTGAGCAGTTTGTGTTGGACAGGATGGATTTGGGCCTGGGTTGGGGTGGATATCACTTATAGTGAGCCTGGAGTTAAAATGGTTATACAGATGTTGGAGTTTGGTGAGGAGTGTGAGAGAGTATTGTGTTTTTTCGAGTAGGAATGAGAGCATATGTGTTTAGTTCTGAATTGGTCCGTTATGTAGTTCTTGAATAAGTGTGGGCAGATATTATTATAATGTGTGGTGTCTGTGTATGAGAGTGCATAATGCAGTGTTGTGCTACTAAGTTTAGGGATATTGCTAGAGTGATAACTTGTGGTGTTGTAAAGAATTATGAGAAGACAGACTAGATTTAGTTGTGTGATAGTCATGGTTATAAAGTTTATGTTGTTTCTAGGTGGGGGGTCTGAATAGGAATTATAGGGTTGCACTATATGTGGATGGGGAAGTAATGTGGGTGATGCAAAAATGCCTGAGTGGGAATGAGAGTGATTGGGAGTATTTTGTGTGGAGCAAGTTGGTGTGGTTTAATGTGATATGACTTGAGGAGCTGTGATTGGTGGAGGTGATGTGAGGGTGAGCTGTGGGTATGGCTATGATTACTATAAATGTAGAGGTAGTGGGGGGCGGGAGGGAATAGGGGGCAGGGCAGGGGCGGAGAGAGCCCGGCGTTAGCGAATCAATGACGGAGCCAGAGCCAACCAACCAATGAGAAAAGTAAGTATTACTTTACAAATCTGAACACTTTTAAAACAAATTCCTGAGGTCTAATGGCTTACCGGCTAGCAGAATGTAATTGCTGAAAGCACTTGTGTCCTGGTGGGAGACTAGAAATTTAAAGATGGCTCCATGCTCAGCAGGATTCTAATATAGACTTTGTATTGGGGGAGGGAGATAGCACAAGGGGTGTAAACCAGGTGGCATGCAAAGAAACCAGAGAGGCAATCAGTGGAAATCAGTGAAGGCCTCAGAGAGGGTAAGTAATAATTCAAACTACCTGTAAAGTGAAGGAGAGAAGAGACAGCAAAGTTTATTAAGGTTGGGAGTGTGTCTTTACATTGACTTGCTGATTAGTAACCAGTATGTGCACAGATTAGAGTAGGGAGATACATTAGCAATGATAGAGATGCAAATAAGCAGGTGATCCTCCAAGTGATACAAACTAAGGCAGAAAGAACTGAGAGGGCTGCTTGATGGTTAATTTAATTTAGTCACAGGGATGTGAATTAAATCTATACTGTCTATTGGACAGTTAGGATTACTGTACTATCGGGGGGGACACAAGGCTACAACAGTCAGTTTTATTAGCAAGCTGAGAACTACTAAGAAATACTGCTAATGTAATAGCTTCACTCTCATAAAACATACAAGTAGAATGCCTGGGTGGACTAACCCTGCTCTTGAGGCTCAAAATGTATATCCTTGTTTAGTTTGCAATACTGATTCCTTCTTACACTGTATAGATGGAGTGGTAGCCAGACTGCAGATTTGCTTGAGTGTGCTCCTGCTCTTGAGGCTCAAAATGTATATCCTTGTTTAGTTTGCAATACTGATTCCTTCTTACACTGTATAGATGAAGTGGTAGCCGCAGACTGCAGATTTGCTTGAGTGTGCTCCTGCTCTTGAGGCTCAAAATGTATATCCTTGTTTAGTTTGCAATACTGATTCCTTCTTACACTGTATAGATGGAGTGGTAGCCACAGACTGCAGATTTGCTTGAGTGTGCTCCTGCTCTTGAGGCTCAAAATGTATATCCTTGTTTAGTTTGCAATACTGATTCCTTCTTACACTGTATAGATGGAGTGGTAGCCGCAGACTGCAGATTTGCTTGAGTGTGCTCCTGCTCTTGAGGCTCAAAATGTATATCCTTGTTTAGTTTGCAATACTGATTCCTTCTTACACTGTATAGATGGAGTGGTAGCCGCAGACTGCAGATTTGCTTGAGTGTGCTCGGCTAGCAGAATGTAATTGCTGAAAGCACTTGTGTCCTGGTGGGAGAATAGAAATTTAAAGGCAATTGCTGCATTGTCCCAAGATCCCCAGATTCATCAGGTAGACAGGAGAAAACACCAGGAGCTGACCTTTAGACATGCCTGAATAGGTGCTTATTTATTAAGTACTAAAAACTGTTTTCTTCTAGACAAGTGAAGAAAGTTGAGTGCTGTAGTAATTTGTAACTTATTTAGTGCTTACAATGAGTTCTGAACAAGTGCTGAGATCAAAGAAACAGATGAGTGCTAAAACTAAAAATCTGGCTAGTTGCAAGGGAAATTTTGAAAAATAGACTTTATGGCGCCAGGAATAGTTTAACCCCAGTTAAGTGGGGGGGGGGCTTAGGAGCTCACTAACAGTCCTGGACACAGCAAATCCGTATCTGACCTGCCACAGGAAAGGGGGGGAAGCAAGCTTAGAATTTTTTTTCCAGTAAAGCGGAAATGGAGAAAGCTGGAACAGAAGTTAATCAACGTTAAGAATCTGAGTGGGTTGGCCTTCACAAATGTTCTCTATTAGATTGAATGAACTAATGACACTAGACTGGGAGGAGTGTCACAGATCAAATATACAGTATGGGCGGGCAACTGAAAAGCCACCAAGTATAAGAACACACAACACTAGAGAGGGTGGGTGGGGAAAAAATTACAGTTCCTAGCTGTAGCCACTAAATGAAAGTTTTAAACAGATCAAGGAGCAGACTAGAGAATGCTTTTAACAGACAAAAATGCACAGAAAACTTTGGATAGAGCAATCACAAACAGAAAATACAACTCTCAGTATGAAAAAGCAGTTTACAGTTAAGTAATGTTAAAACAGTTTAAAACAGTACATAAATGCAGTGAAACAATAAAAAAGCTTTATAACAGTGCAAAAATATAGTAGATCAACTGTATAGCACAATTATAAGCGTTTCAGAAGTGCAATTCAGTGAAATAAGTGTAAGAAATAACTTAAGCCTGCTCTTGGAATCTTAAGGAATTTCCACTTATGCAATGCAATCCAGAGCCTGACGATACAAGCAGAGCCTTTATAAGACACAGGGTTTATATAGCAGTAAGAATGGAAGAGTTGGGAAGATCAGATTACTCCTCAGCCCCTGCTATTACCCAATCACTCGTACTACAGAAGGTCAGGAGGCCTTGTTACTCTCAATAATGAAGACAATCAGCAGAAAATGGCTGCCAGAAACACAAACAAAACTTCCAGCCTACACAACAGGCCTCTGTCAAGATTATGCCACCTGAGCAGAGCACAGAAACCTCACTTTAAAAGTATAGAAAGAACACCCACAAAGAGAAAATCTAAGTCTCAGTTGTGCACACATACTCAGAATGACAGCAATATAGCCATTATCACAGTAGTTACCGTACATGTGGATATATGCACATATTACCTTGTAGTGCTGCAACATTTGGTGGTGCTGACAATACCTCTCCCTCTTTTGTTGCCTTTCAGGAACCATGTATCACACAAGACATACCCCCTTCTCACATGCGGAGAATGACATAATAATGGATGGAATAAGACCGCACCATCAGATGTTGTTGTCCAGGGAGAGGCATAATCAGGAACAGTGGGCAGCACTGTGGGCAGACCTTGTGCAGATTGTCAGTCACACTGGCCAGCAGGATAGGACCTATGAGCAAGTCTGACATCGAGCCACAGACATGCTGCCTGCTGCACAACAAAGGACAGCTACTGTTGCCAGGGATCATGGCATCACCGGTGAAGGCCTGCAACTGAACAACCACTCTCAGCCACAGGGGAATTCCAATTCCTGGTGAGTCTAGGAACACCTGATTGCTCTCAGGCATCCATCAGACCATACAGCATGCAGGTGGGTGCCACAGTCTCCAAAGCAGATAAGAGTCCAGGTAGGCTTACTGTCTTCACCAGTGTAATACTGTTTCAGTCATTGTGGCAGGCTCTACATACCAGTACATGGGTGTCATGCCTATCTGCATTGGGGGGATGGGGTTGATGCACAGTTGTGCACACATACTCAGAATGACAGCAATATAGCCATTATCACAGTAGTTACCATACATGTGGATATATGCACATATTACCTTGTAGTGCTGCAACATTTGGTGGTGCTGACAATACCTCTCCCTCACCTTTTCATACGTCCATCAGGTGTGGCCCAAGTTCATGGTCCTGTACATGGTAAGTGTGCTACTGTTTTGTATGGATCATATATACGCTATGAAAGTTATGGGCTGGCACATTGCCTATGTACACATGTTGTGCTTAGCCATATTAGAAAAATTGTATGTTCCATTCTGGAACAGTTAGCTACAGTACATAGACCGGGTAATCACAGTGTGTATGTCAATGAGCATCAACACGTTTGCACTTATAGTTATGAATGGCTACACAGTCTGGTATGCATGAGCTAATTACTCCAAGATGCATGTTCATACACAAAAAGGAGGTGGTACATACCTGAGGCAGTGACACTAGTACTGGCATATCATTCTATCATTGACACATCTACAAATATCCAGTGTCCAGGCCAGACATGTGGTGGACATCAGTTATGATTATGTAGAGGAGGGCAATTTAGGGCCAGCAGCTAGTTACAGGACCATAAAATGAGTAACCATTGCACAGAGATAGGCCATTTGGGCATGGCCGCAGTGCTGCAAGGGGATATAGTTATACACACACACACACACACACACACACACACACACACACACACACACACACACACACACACACACAGTTGACTGCTGTCAGATTATCAGATTAGAACCCCTACCTATCTAGCATTACACACTATTGCTCGCAGTACTTATTGCACGTGCCACAGGTTATGTCTGTTGTATATATGAATGCAGGCACAGTACTTGTGGAGTATGCAAAGTGGCCTTGTTTCAGACAGCATGTGTGGCCTATATATATATATATATATATATATATATATATATATATATATATATATATAAATGTGTATAGCAGGGATGCCTCCTTAAATGTTGCTGTGTGTGTGTACGTTATGTAAATGTGTTATAAAGATATATGTGGAGAGTCTATGTATCACCGTACTTTATATAGCTATCTATATATATATATATATATATATATATATATATATATATATATATATATACTGGTATCATATGTATATGTGCCACATACTGGTAGATACAATAATCATGTGTGGGGAGATAGGGACAGACAGATATGTATACGTAGCTGTCTGTATGTACAGGCATATTTCCACATAGCAGGTCTTTGTGAGGAAGAGGCACCAGACTTAGGCTGAAGTTAGCTAAGTGTAGGAGCATGCCCAGTGTGACTGTCAGTACTTACAAAGTGACTCCAGGCCAGAGCTACCTGTACTCCGGTCCAGGATTTTTTGTGCTGCAGACATGGGTTGCTGTACCTGTTTCTGCAGTACCGCACTTCCCTGAAATTGTCCAAGGTATTCCCAGCTACTTTCTGTACTTAATATGTGACTGGGGCACATAATGTTACACCAGATACAGGGAGACAGTCTGCATACTTGTCACTGTACCTGTTTTTGCAGAATGCCCATCATTTCACCCCATATGTCTGGTCTGTTCCTCATACATTTGTGTATTTCAGGTAAAATATTGTAAAATTCAGTCACTGAATTGTTGTAACTACTGACACATTAAGTGATGGCCTTTACATTATTTTATTTATTATTTTATTTGCATTTGTTTACCGGAAAGGTCCACTGGGTCAAAAGGTACCCATTTTCAGTGGATGCCTGGGGAGAAAAGCTCCACAATGATTTATATAATACATACATTCAATAAAAACTAAATTGACAAATACAAGTTTTAAACAGTAAACAAAGTTTTTAACAAAGTAAGAAGGTAATGCAGCTGTACATAAATCTATCTTCTGACAGAACATGTATACATAGGTAAAGAAATCGATTATCATCTAGGGATGAAGGTGATGTTTTAGAAGGTAATATAGGATGGAGGTAAGAAACATTGGGTATAGTAGTAGGAGAGAGATAAAGTCAGGTTATAGGTTGTGAAGAACTAGCACAAGAGCATAAAGAGAGATGCATAGCTAGTAGATCTAAGTGAAGCATTTGACCAGTGGAGAGGTTAGCTTTTTCTACTTGCAAGAACATTTGATTTTCAGAGTGGAGAGGTCTATTAGGGTGGTATAGTGTAAATAGAGAAGAAAGGACAAGGCAGTTGGATGGATTGAATATTAGTTTGTGGGCAGTTATTTGTTTATTTAAATGCAGAAGTAGAGTATGACTTAGAAAGAGTAAGGTATTGAAAAAGGCAGCTAGTAGTCTGGAAGAGGTGAGGGGGTTGTAGTTAGTAGTAAGTTATTTAGTAGAATTACACTACAGGTGAGACTATTAGCAGGGATAAGAGATAAACTTACCAGGTTAATTGGACATATTAATGGCAGAGGAGGAAATTGTGCAGTTACATATTCTGTTTGTGAGGAAGCAGTTATGAAAAGCATTTGTAAAGTAGCAAAGATTATGTTGAAGGCAACAGCCTAATCTGTCCTGTTGCAACCTCCTGTTATACTAGCCACCTTCTAGGTTAATCAGAGCATGTGTAATATCTGTTTGCAGTTTTGGCCCTTTGTCCCCCCATTCTCTCTGGCTTTGTCCAGCTTTCTTGCAGTAACAGATTGAGGGGTATGACAGTCTGTGGGAATACCACCATACGAATACCTCACATGCAAAAGATGTAGATGCTGCCAGATTCAAACCATCAACACCATCATCCATGCTAGCCTAGCCCAGTGAGCCACACCAACCACCAGACAGAGGGGTTTCATTCCTCACACTATCAAAAGCATATAGACATACATTCTCACCCTGCTTTACTTGGAAAATAGAACCTGGCCACTCGTGTGTTACAGCCCTGGAATTGTCTGGTCTGCTGATATATCATTGGAGACTAACTGTTACAGCAGTTGTATGGGAACATTGATGTGTTGGGTGTGGGGGATTACCAGCCCATGCTCTGCTGGCATAGACAGTTGTGTGTCTGTCTTGTGACCCCACAGTTTACCATCTCCCTTGAATAATGTAATGGATTCCCCAGCCATGTGGCCTAGTGAATATTATGAGGTGCATACTATTGGACTGAGTACCTCATCCTAAGTGGCTGTTAGATCTCTGCAAGTAGCCCAGTAGCCCACTATATTCCCTTGCATACATGTGGTGGGTCCATATGTAAGCTATCATATTCTAGTACCCCTTACAAGTGGTGTATAGATGAGTGACTTACCTTGCGAATGCAGCAGTTCATGGACCTGAGGTTCGGGGAAGACTCTGCCTAATGCGTGCAGTCTGCAGCCAATACATGGTTAGGTACAGGTTGTGTGGGCTGGTTGGCATCATTTTTACTATATATGCGAGTCGGAGTAAGGTGCCAGTCCCTAGGGTCCTAGATTGTCACTCAATGTACTATCCATTGTCTCTTGGCCAGGGCATACTGGGCATGCATATATCTGCCTACAGGGGCATCCTCAGTGGGTTCCTCCTCTGAGTCCCCCTGTGGGTGTGGCTGTGGGGACCTAGGCACTGGTGGGGGGCTGTGTATCCCTTCCATTTGCTGATCCTGCTGCAGTTGTTTCCACAGGATAATATTGTGTAGCATGGCACATACAGTGGACATCTGTGCAAATGTGGCTGGAGAGTACTACAGGGCTCCACCAAATATATCGAGGCACTGGAACCGTGACTTCATCAGCCCAAACACATGCTCTATGATGTTCCTAGTTTGTGCGTGTGCTTCATTATGGCATTCTTTGGTGGGTGTGTGTGCATTTCTGATGGGTGTCATCATCCACAGCTCCAGTATGTAGCCAGTAAATGGCCGTGTGGGATGTTACCCCTAGCAAATATCTGGTACAGCTGTGATGCGTGCCAGATATGGGAGTGGTGATAACTGCCAGGGATGCCAGCACCACATTCATGATAATGCCCTGGGCATTGCACATGACCTGGCAGTTGATTGAGTGATAACCCTTGTGGTTGACTTAGATTCTACCCTCCTCACCATGTGGTGCTTTGATGTGTACATGAGTGCAATCTATGGCACCCAGTACCTCAGGGTAGTGTGCTACATGGCAGAAGTATTGCAAACTGCTGGCCCTCCCCTCAGGGGTGAGGAGGAAAATAAATGTGCCCACTGGCATGTGGTAGCATGGCATCCAGGAACTGGTGGAGTACCCTGGATGCAGATGTCTGTGAGACCCCCATCATGTCCCCAGCTTGTCTTTGGAAGGTACCTGTAGCTAGTATCCTAAGAGCTATGCATACCTTTGTTTCCACTGGGATGGGTTCCCCAATGTTGGCTCTGGGTCTGAGTTGGGGTCGGCAGAGCTCAGTGAGTTCTTGTAGTATGTCCCTGTCCACCTTGTAGCACTCTACAAATCCCCACTTCATGTAGCTCCTGGAGGGTTACGCTTGGCTTGAACACTCTTCTCCTTCTCAGTCTAGGCCTATAGTCAGCAGCAGCAGCAGCACTGACCTCAGCATCTAGCACATACAGATGTAGCAGACCTGCAACAGCCTCTAGCATTTCTTCAGCTAAAAGTCCCAAGTGTGTACTCCACTAGTGCAGAGTATGAGTGTGAAATCAGTCTGTAGGGTGTATGTAACAATTATAATGCTCTGCTGTAGGTGTAGCCTGTGTGATTGGCTACCTATGATGCATTCCACCTGCCACGTACATCATTAAGAACTGTTAAGGCCCTAGTTTTGTGAAACAGCAGTCATCTGTAATTAAGTTATCATTGCCTTCCTCGCTGAACACTGTGCAAACACGTGCCACGAAGATAAACAGTGCTCAGCACTCGGTGTACATGCCCCCATGAAAGGTCACACTCAGCACAGCAGCGTGCCATGAAAACATGCTCAAACCCAATGAAACACATGCCCCAAACATAAACAAAGCTTAGCAGATATTGTACACACCCCCCTGCTCAGCAGAGTGCTGCACTGCGCAAACAGGCACTGCTGAGCTCCAATGAGCTTACAAGATGTTCTTCGTGTTTCACTGTTGCAGTCATCACACTTGGGTTATCTACCTGCAGGTAGCCCTCAGTTGGCCCAAATACCAGAGACTTAGTATTTCTGCATCGATTGCTGTTACTTCAGCACTGACGTCAGGTCATCAGGGGTATAAAAACAGGCCAAGGAGCCCGAAGCAGAAGCAGTTCACATGAGTGCTGGTCGGCTGCTACCTGAGTTTTTATTTCCGAATTGAATCATCCTGAAGTCTTCTAAAGCTAAGTACCCCATTGGTGATCCTTTTTTTTGTTCTAACCAATGTCAGAAAAAGTTAACAATTGTCTCGCCTGAGGAAAGCAAATACCACATGGAGATTTCCATTCACCTGTCACCTGTTTAGGCCCAGACCACGATGTACCTCGTTGTCGGTTTTGTGCCTTGTTCAATGCCCAAACTATTGTCGCTAAATACTTTTGCTGTTGATCTCCGTATTCCAAAATGGCTTCAGTAAGTCATCCATCTACCAATCTTCCAAAAAAATGTAAAGATAAAGACAGAGACAGGCCGCACATGTCCAAAACTGTCAACGATGCTTCCATTAAGCTAGTCGACAGTTCACCGGTACTCAGTGAGGCGTTTTTGCAGCCCCTGATGCCCGCTTCTATGGTTTTGCAGGCCACTACCGAGACTTGTTTGGAGTCCAATATGCTGTGAGACTCTTCTTTGACTATGGAACCTGCGGATGTGTCTACCTTGGATGGGTCCGGAGCTGCTGTGAAGGCACCGGCTTCTGAGGAAGTTCTTCGCATTACTGATAATCGACACAAACTGACGTCTTCTTTTGCATCTTCAGTTCTGTCTAAAACTACCAAGTTTCTAAGAGTACCAGCTACACCTGAAAAACCGACGACCCAAACTCAAGCACCTGCTTCCTTGCCACAAAATTAAATTCTTAAAATAGCAGAAGACCTGGTTATGCTGATAAGGGGAAGCCAGCCTTCCCCTGCTAAGAGAAAAAGAGACCTGTCCCCAGCAGCTTTAACTGACCAAGAGTCTGACGACTCTGAGGTTTCTGATTATGAAGACATGCCTTTATCTGCTTATCAGGATTCAGATGCAGAGGAATCCATTCCCTCTGCTTCCCCTCCAGAGGATTTTTCTTTTGGTGAAATGCTTCATACTTTAAGAGAGCATTTCCACTGGGAATGCCAGGATTATCCTCAGTCTAAAATTAGACTCAGAGAATTTTTGGATTTACCTCAACATAGACCTTTAGCAAGTCCTCCTGTTCTGGATATTGTGGATGATGTCTTTATGGAATCCAGTCTAACTCGTGATACTTTACCCCCAGCTCCAAGGAAACCAGACAGGTACTACAGAGTCCCTGGCTCTCACAAATTTATTTTCAAAATTCCTACTGCTGACCCAGAGGTCATTTCCCAGGGGCCTAAAGGTATAAAAGCAACTACAGCTAAGAATCCTACCCCTTCAGACAGGGATTCCCAAGCTTTAGCCAGCTAGGGTAAAAAAGTATACACCTCTGCAACTCTCGCCATTAGGGCATTGAATTGCCAGTTTCACATGTTGAAATACCAGCAGCATATCATGGAACTTATTAAGCAAAAATTATCTATCTTTACAGACTGAAGAAAATAAAGAATTACAAGAGCTTATGCATTCTGCAAGCCAAGTCAGCAAGCATACCTTGAAATGTGGCTTTGACGCCCTAGAAGCTTCTTGCAGGGCAGCAGTCACTGGTTCTGTACTGAAAAGGCATGCTTGGCTTAAGGAACAGACTTTGCCAAACCATGTCAAATCAAAATTACTAGACGCTCCTTTGAACAAGGACAATCTGTTTGGAACCAAAGCAGAAGAGGTTCTAAAAAAGATAGAAGAAACGCTAAGTCTATGCAGAGGGTCAAAGAATTTTTGCAAGTGCAGCCTTCAAGATTCAGAAGGCATTGCCCTTTGAAACATTGGGCCTTTCCCGCCCCCTCAAGGCCATCTCAAACTAGACCTAGGGGAAACAGATTCTCCAGATTACAGTCACAGGGTATGCAGAGATCTAAGCAATGGAGTGCCTCCACTTCTAAAACAGGGAGTGCTAAGCCACCCACTTATGGAAAGAAATCACAATGACTTCTCAACTCCAATCCTCACCTCTGCCCAATTGCTCATGCACCTAGGAGGAAAACTTGCCCATCATGCACAAAACTGGACCTCCATCACCAAAGACCGATGGGTCCTCAACATTGTATCCCAGGGGTACAAATTTTACTTCCACTCACTGCCAACCCTAAAAGGGTTCCCAGACCTTCTTCCAAACCAGTGGGCAGAGGCACAAAACTAAATTCAATCCCTGATCTCCATAAAGGCAATTCAACCTGTTCCTGCAGAAACAAATAGGTCAAGGGTTTTATTCCAGACTTTTTCTGGTACCCAGAAAAGAGGGCACTTGGTGCCCAATCCTAGATCTTTCCATTCTAAACACCTTCCTGGTGGTACCAAAACTCAAAATTCTCACCCTTCAGCAGCTTCTTCGTATGCTGTCCAAAGATGCCTGGTTAGCCACCCCAGACCTAAAAGAAGCCTACCTGCACATCCCTATCAGGGACTCATGCAGAAAATACCTACACTTCAGGGCAGGATCTATGCATTATCAGTTCTCTGAAATTCCCTTTGGCTTATCCTCTGCTCCCAGAGTATTCACAAAATGCCGAGCTCCAGCCATTGCCTATTGCAGACAGAGAAAGATTCAAATTTAACCATACTTGGATGATTGCCTGATTCAGGCAGAAAGTCAGGAAAAGCTATTGCAGCACCTGACATTTGTAAAGAACCTTCTAACCTCCCTGGGGTACACTATCAATGAAAAGAAACCAAAACTAGTCCCCAGTCAAAAGGTTGTATTCCTGGGAGCAAGCTTAGATACTTTCTTACTCCAGAAAAACAAGCCTATCTGACAGGCTACTTCACTCAAATGGCCACCAGAACCCAGCTATCCACAAGGAAAATCCTAAGGGCCCTAGGGTTCATGGCCTCTTGCATTCTACTGATTCCATATGCCAGACTGCATATGAGAAAACTTCAATGGTACTTGAAAAGTCTTTGGTGCCAACATTCTCAGGATCTGGAAACCGTCATACCTATCATACCTTGTCTACGGAGAGTTTCTTTGTTGGGCAGCAGCATGCAACCACAACAAGGGACTTCCCTTTACTTAACCCCATGCCACCCAGACCCTAACCCCAGATGCATCAGACTATGCCTGGGGGGGCACATCTGGATGACAAGTGCATTCAGGGCCACTGGAGCCCAAGTCAAATTCATCTGCACATCAACCAAAAAAGAGATGCTAGCTGTTCAGCATGATCTGACAGCTTCCAAATCCCTACTCTCACCAGGACCCCTGCTAATAAAAACAGACAACACCACAGTTATGTGGTACATTAACAAGCAGGGGGGAACCCACTCTTATCCACTTTGCAGGCTAGCCATGGCCCTGTGGAACATGCCCTTGGATATGCAGATTCATCTACAAGCTCAATTCCTTCCAGGCAAACAAAACTCTCTGGCAGATGACTTAAGCAAATATCTACTAGACCCACATGAGTGGCAGTTAGACCCCAGTACCTTCAGCCTTCTAACCCTGAAATGGGGGACCCCAGAGGTGGACCTTTTTGCCTCCCCCTACAATCACCAGCTCAGCAAATTCTGCACCAGGACACCTCACAGCAGAGCCTGGAAAGTGGATTCCCTATCCTTCCAGTGGGTAAACCTCTCAATCTATGCATTTCCCCCTCTGCCTCTTCTCACAAGAATATTACTCAAAATAAGACAGGACAAACGAAGGGCAATCCTGATTGCCCCAGACAGGCCACTCCAGCACTGGTACCCACTATGGCACAGCCTGTCACCAGTGCCACCCTGGCACCTACCCCAGATCCCAACCCTCCTCACCCAGCAGGAGGGGCAGATCCTGCATCTGCAACTGCAAACCCTGAATCTTGCAGCCTGGCTTATTCCTTGAATTCTCCCCCAGTGACCAGCCTAAGCAAGCAGGTGCTGGACATCATTCTTGAAGCCAGAAGACCCAGTACAAGGAAATCCTATGCTAATAAGTGGAAAAGGTATTGTTCCTGGATTCAATCTAAAGGAGAGGACACAGCACTGCACTCCTTACCTCTAATCCTGGAATACCTAGCAGATCTACTCCACAGAGGCCTATCCTTCTCCTCCATTAAGATCCATGCCTCTGCCATCTCAGTTCATTACAACACTGAGCCACCTCACTTCTCTCACCCTCTCATCAAGCAGTTCCTGAGAGGGACAAACAACCTAAGGCCACCAAGGACAGCACCCACCCCTGCTTGGGACTTTAGCTTTATTCTGGAAAGCCTGCGCTACTCCCCCCCTTGAGTCTGCAGTATCAGCAGAGTTAAAATTCCTCTCTTGGAAAACAGCCTTGCTTCTGGCCATCACTTCAGCTGGAAGAGTGTCTGAGCTACAAGCACTTATGGCTGTGGAACCTTTCATTATTTTTCATGCTGACAGGGTCTCCCTCAGGACTAACCCCTCCTTTATGCCAACACTGGTGTCCAGTGTGGCTCTCAACCAATCTGTCCATTTGCCAACCTTCTTCCCTAATCCTCAAAATAAAGGGGAAAGGATCCTGCACTCCTTGGACGTGCACAGGCAGCTCAGATTTTACCTGGATAGGGCTAAAGCCTTCAGGAAATCTGACCAGTTACTAGTCAGTTTTGCACCAGGGGCAGAGGGCAAGGCCATTTCAAAACAAACAATTTCCAAATGGATAGCACACTGTATCCATTTCTGCTACAAACACCATGGGAAACCAACCCCTCAGTGGGTCAGAACGCATTCCACTAGGGCAACGTCTACCTCTACAGCATTCCTCAGGGGAGTCCCTACCAGGGATATTCTAGAAGCTGCTACCTGGAGTTCTGTACACACCTTCACCAAGCATTACCACCTACCTATCTTTTCCAAATTCAGGGCGGGTTTTGCAACAGCAGTCCTGCAGGGCATACTAGCCAGCCCCAACTCTTCTTGACTGCCTCCACACTTTCTTCAGCTTTGGGAATCAATGCAAGTGTGTTGACTGCAACAGTGAAATGCGAAGAACATAGTACAGTTGTGTACACTTACCATAAATGTAGATGTTCGAGTGTATTCACTGTTGCAGTCCTGGTTTCCCACCCTCCAGCCCCCTTGTCTCTCTCTCTCTCTATTACTCACCCGTCACTGGGTTATTGGTATTTACTTTTTACTGCTGGTGTTATTCCCACCATAACTTTGCTCCCTATTGGGGGACTACTGACATTTGGGGCAAGAAAAACTGATTTAATTGCGTCAGCTGCCTGTTTTTATACCCCTGATGACCTGATGTCAGTACTGAAGTGACAGCAACCGACGCAGAAATACAAAGTCTCTGGTATTCGGGCCAACTGAGGGCTACCTGTAGGCAGATAACCCAAGTGTGATGACTGCAACAGTGCATACATGCGAACATCTACATTTATGGCAAGTGTACACAACTGTACTTTCTCAGACAGACCCCCCTTGATGTCAGTTACCTCTTCTGTGGACAACAACATGGTTCTGTGCCTACACAGATGGGATCTGCGGACACGGATATCTATTTGTGCTATTCAGTAATCCCAGCTCATTTGCCTAGGGATCCGTGCACACACCCTGGAAACAACACGGTTTCAGGAACTGCCTCCTTCGCAATAGAACTATTCTACCATTGTAGATACTCCACACTGTGTCCATACAGTTTTTGACACATGGTGGATAGTTTTGCACATATCTATGTCTTCTATGCTATTTCTGGCCATCTACCTGCCCTTTTATAGCCCCTGTTGTTTTTTTTTTTTACATCCTTTACATGGAATTTTTCTGTGTACACTACGGACACCAACACGGGGTCTGCAGGACTGCCTATCTGCTTCCTGGATCATTCTACCTCCCTCATTTGCATGCAATTCACCTGCTTATCAGGTGATTTGCATGCCACGGATACTTCCATGTCGGAACACTCGTGCACACCACTGAGCAAAGTTTACTGGATTGCACATCCGCTTACTTTCGTGTAAGCAGTGTGCCACTATGCCTACATGGAAAAAAGTCCATGTAGGCTTTATTAAGATCCCCCATGTTTTGCATCATACAAGAATTCTGTTTATGGATAAGAAGCATTGTCATGGTTTCTACAGCAGAGAGTACAAAGATCTGCACATGTACAGCTACACAAGCCAAAACTATGGTGGTACCAGAAGACAACTGACATGCATGTTTCTCAATCCACATGCAGACAGTGCATGAATGGCAAAATACTCCCTGCAACATGGAACATGGTGCACCATGGGCTTGAATGAACACTATAGAAACTGATGGGGAATCAGACAGACACACACACATATATATGTGCACACCCACATATGCACATACAGAGTAGTGGGCACACTAACATCATGTCACAGGAAACCACAGTCACAACCCTGTATATCATAACACATCTAGTACCTCTCTTGACAGATGTACCATGTGCATTTCCAAGTTGATGGTATATAAACAATCTACACTGTGTACCCTGGTGTGCAAGACTATTTGCCCTTGTATGACCCACAAGTATTTCCTGTAGTCAGCAATGCTGTGCAAGGATAGCATCATGAAGGAGTCCAAGGATCATGCCACTGCTGATCAGTTGTGCATTTTGGCACTGTTGCATCTGCACAATATGGCATAGAAAAGACGAAAAGATGTGTACAAATTCTGAGTTTTGTTGCTATGGAAAACTCACCCAATTCCAACATGTCTACTTGTCTCCACTGAGAGGGATATGACATAAAATGTGCCAATGAGTCTTGTACATGACTGCTCCAGAGATGTCTGGCTACTCATAGTTGTACATCTACCTTTAGGTTTTGCCTCATTAGCAAGAACAGACTCTCTATCCCAGATATGCCATCTGATTCTTGTAGCTCTATAGGATGCCTACCAGGTGTTATATTTCACTATGACAGTTCTGTAATGTATGTACATCCTCAAGGTACACATATGGCTAAGCTTAAGCAGTGTCATTCACTACTATCCTTTCCTCAGCTAATGCTGTTTTGTCCTTCTGTGCATATTAGTGGGCACGATGGTCATGCATGTGAAAAGATGGCCTAAACACAGTCCTGCAAGTATTTACAGGTAGCAGATAGCCAAAAGAGAACACATGCTTAAGACATGGCCATGTTACTACACATTAGACAACTACCTTGTCTGACACATATGCAACTGACACATGGTGCACTTGGTGCCAAATACATCACCGTTGGTTTATGACATTTGTCAGCTTGGGCCTATCTCTGTGATTGCAGCAGGCACAAGCATCATGCTAAGCCCAGCAAATGCAGCTGCACCAATACTGTCAACACAAGAGAAATAGAGCTCTGAACTGTTGTTTTGAGTGCTATCATCACATATTTCTACCTGTACCATCACTGGATATGTTAATCTCATAGCTTCCACCAGATGATCCATGTAGTAATCTCTCATCACACTGTTGCCAGGAAATCCAGATTGGTGTACAGTAGATTCCGTTGTCCTGGAATCTTATCATTGGCACACTCTCGCAGACTAGACTATCTGCTTTCAGTTTCATGCCAAATCACACATTTCTCAGGTTCCTCTTGAATGCTGACATAGTGTATTCATGACACCCAAAGGTTAGACTGTGCCTAACAGATTTCTGGAGAAGTAGCTATCAACATGGTATTCTTCTCAACACGTTTGTACCTCCTTTCCAATTCCATACAACAGTGGCAATGTCATAGTACCAAAGGCATGCCACTAAAATGACTAAAGCAGAGATGCCTGGAGCTCTAGTCTTCCTTCTGTGATAAGCAGGGACGTCGGGAGGCATACGCACTGTACTGATTTCAGTACAACTTCTTTAGAAGAGGGGGTAGCTTTTTTAATTTAAAAAAATTACATATTTTTCTTTTAAAAAAAAAGCATTGGCTCCTTTAAGCATGGCTACATACCATACCAGCCAGTCGGAATTGAGCTCACATCATGTCCGGCTGACTGGCTGCGAGCGGGAAATGTGCATAGCATGAATTGCCACAGGAAATGTGCATAGCTTGAATGTATTGCCGCATTCAATCGTGAATGGATTAGTGAGTGTGTGTGCAAAGCAATCGCAAATAGATCATCGTTGTGGATTCAGGTAAGGTGTGCAAAGCAATCGCAAATGGATGGATTATCATTGTGGTGAATGGATTCAGGTAAGGAAATGTGCATAGCTTGAATGTATTGCCATGTGTGTGTGTTATCATTGTGGTGAACGGATTCAGGTAAGGAAATGTGCATAGCTTGAATGTATTGCCGTGTGTGTGTAAGAAAATGTGCATAGCTTGAATGTATTGCCGTGTGTGTGTGGATGGATTATCATTGTGGTGAACGGATTCAGGTAAGGAAATGTGCATAGCTTGAATGTATTGCAGTGTGGGTGTGTGTAAGGAAATGTGCATAGCTTGAATGTATTGGTGTGTGTGTGTGTGTGTGTGTGTGTGTGTGTGTGTGTGTGTGTGTGTGTGTGTGTGTGTGTGTGTGTGTGTGTGTGTGTGTGTGTGCGTGTGCGTGTGTGCACGTGTGTGTGTGTCAGAGAGGGGTTGGTTCTCTATGTGTGGCTGAGTATACATGAGTACAAAGTGGTAACAACACTGCAGATGGTTATCCAAAGGATTTAAGAATAGGTTCTATTGAACTGTGATCTTTTTTTATTCCCCCATATGCAAAGAGAAAACCTTCATACAACCTTGAGAAAATCCCACAGCACACATGCATTAATGTTTTCCATATCTAGCAAAAACATTGCTTAAATAAATAATATAAACCAGTAAAATTAATATTGAATAGATATTTCTTCTAAAGAAAGACACAGTTTATAAACAGGATGCAACTTTACAAGTGTGCTTTTTGATTCTGCTGTATGCCAGTTTTCTGATAGTTAACTAATTCTGCCCCCAGGTCTTTGAAAAGTACCATTTTCAGAGTTCTCTGGCATTTTTTTTTCATTTCTGATTTACTTTACTGCCTTTTGGTAATATTTTAACCTTACTATAGACTGTTTTTATGTAACTAAAGTCATTGTAGTAAATGATGCAGAGCTACACCGCCTGCTCCAAATGTGGCATATCAGGGACTTAAAATAATGCAACTTCCAGGAACTGCTGCAGGTCATGTAGATATCCAGTGTGTGTGTGTGTGTGTGTGTGAAAATGCCCCCCACATAATACACCTGCTGGCTATAGGTATTCAGGCTCAAACCCTGTACCTTTGCTTCAGGGTAAGAAGAGCCTAAAGTCCCTAACCACCACTATTTCTGAACTTTGTTCAGATTTTTTTTCTAACAGTTGTGAGCTATGGTGAGAAGTGAGAACTGAAGTTGTATTTCCCCCATTATTGTTTTTGTTGTTTGTCCAGGTTTTTTGTGCTAGGTGTGAAGTGAGAACTGAATTTGTATTCCCTCATTATTGGCTTTGTTTGTCCAGGTTTTTTGTGCTAAGAGGTTGAGAGCTATCTAAATGATAGCCAATAAGTTTCAGTCTTCCTATTTTTCAAACTGCTGATTTAGCATAGTGGTATGTTGCACTGACCGTAGTACATATGGTTCTGGGTTCAAGACATGTATGGTGATAACACAGCATTTTATTCTAGCAACTTTCCAAAATTATACAATAATGTTTAAAATGTGTCCATGGTTTTTGGGCTTTTGTCCCCCCCCCCATAAATATTGGCTTTTTCCAGATTTCTTGTGCTGCAAAGTTCAGAGATACAGCTGAGTGTCGAGTACATTTTACAAGGAGCTGAGAGCTGCAGGGGAACTAAAGTTTAGTGCTGCTTATGCTGAGTCTGCTTGTACTGTTAATAGCACAACAGGTAGTGTACTTGATCTTGATACAGAAGGCTGTGGGTTCTTCTCCCACAGTAGGTAGATGCATTGCTGATACTGTACTGTGTTGTAAAGGGGGGTGGATGCTGTAGTCCTTTTTGGCGAAGATATCTAGTAGTAACTATGAACCTGTTATCAGTTTGCCATCCATTCCCTATTGCAATATTACTAGAGTATCATTTTTTTAATGCAACATAGGGAATTTATTCCTCAAGGGCAACAGGCACTTTATTTGTAGATGAAACCATGAAATATAAAGTTGTTTGCTAGCAGCAGCCTCTTCATTAGTTATAGATTTCTTTAATGTGGAATTATGTAGATGGCTTTTACTAGTTCGGAGATTGTGCATATTTACTGATACTGGTGGACTGCAGAAGTTTGAGTAGACTTTTATTATGGAAATGTTCTGAATTGGGCTGTTTTGTCATTACTGGTGCATGCATTTTGTTTCATTGTTTACTGGAAAAAATGTTAAAAACAATAAATTTAAAACTAACAACTATACTGTATTGTACAAGGAATACAATTTAATACAATCAGGAAGGTGTATCAAAGAGTACGTGTATGTTTCATGTGCAAGGGGTCTATGATTTGAAAACAACCCAAAGTTAATCTTTATCTGCCACTGGCAAAATGTATTTTTTTTTGAATGTGGGTTTCAATGCTGTTTCAATGAATGTGAGTTTCAAGGGCAGAGAAGTTTTAATGCTATGTCTAGTTTCATTGTGAGACTGCATTGCTTTGTTTAGCAGATATTTATTGGTGTTCGTGCTGTAAAATGCAAAATAAAACTTTTCTGGCAAATCATTTAGGAATGAAGTCACTAAATAATGACCGACGTTAAGTTTCAGACGTCATAATCTTCAGAAAAATGCATGCTAAAGCAAGACCTGTTATTCTAATAACTGTCTTAAGTTTATACAAGATCAATTTTTAGTACTGTTTGTATGTTCCCCCAATAATATTTGGCCTTGTCCAGATTTCCTGCATTAAGAGGTTGAGAGATATGTGCAAATAAATCGCTTTATAGAATTAGGAATCTCCAAACCTCTCAACTGTCCCCAATTTTGGCTCAAAATGTTGCTCTCCCCCTAATAATCCCTCCGCAAAATAGCAATTTTGGAAGAAAACGTGGAGGGTTTACAATTATCATTAACTGTAATGATCAGAGTTATACATTACTTTTATTTCAGAAATGCATGTAGATTCTCTAATTTTGTCAGCTGCTCAAGTTAACAGTGCTCATATTAAAATGGTGTCCCTTCTTTAACAGGTTCCCAGCTGTATTGTCTGGCAATTTTATATTTTTGCATCACATTTTTGGTCCATTTTTCATAAAATTGCGGTTTTCTGGCAAATTAGTGGCAAATCATTAAAGACTGAAGTTAGAAAATAATGGCAGACATTTGAGTTTCAGATTTCATACCTTTCAGAAAATCCGTACTAATGCAAGACCTACTACTATTCTATTATCTTTCCAAGTTTATAAGAGCAACATTTAAAAAAAATGTCCTTATTTTTGGGCCTTTGCCTCAGTTTTATTTATGGGTTTATTGCTCTAAGAGGTTGAGAGGTATTTGTGTGTGTGTGTGTGTGTGTGTGTGTGTGTGTGTGTGTGTGTGTGTGTGTGTGTGTGTGTGTGGTAGATAGCATACCTCTCAACTGTCCAAATTTTGCAGAATGTCCAGATTTTTGCCCCATATTTTTTGTCTGTTCCTCATAAATTTTGTAATTTTCTAGAAAATCATTGAAGGCTGAAGTTGCTAAATAATGACAGACATTTGAGTTTCAGACTTCATGTCCTTTAGAAAAATTCAATTCCTGTTATTCTAGCAACTTTCTCATACTAGCACAAATCCTGTTATTCTAGCAACTTTCTACGTTCACAAGAGCATTATTTAATACCTGTCCCTGTTTATTTTAGGCTCTGTCCATATTTCTTGTACTAAGAGGTAGGTAGGGGTGTGTGTGTGTGAATGAAACACCCTAGTTAGGGGTAGCAGGTAGTTAGTAATTTACTCAAGCTCAAAACCTGTTCCTTAGTTACAGAAAACAAAAGCATGAATCCTCTACCCAAACTACCATGCTGCATTTTTCAAAGAACTGACTTTCAGGTTAATTTTCAATTCAAGGAACCGAGTTTGAGTGAATCTATATTATATTACTGAAGAAGCATTACAGCAAATGCCTCTTCATCGACACTAAAAGAGCGAACCGTGAATTACAAGAATGGCCGTAGCTTGGCTGGGGAGGGGGGTAGCAGTTTGAGAGCTGTGAGTACAAATTTGAAAATCCTAGCTACACCCCTGGTGATAAGAACCCCAATTGTTCAACTGAGCTACAGTCATGGGGAAACTTTTAAAACCTGACAAAAAGACTGATGACTTTATGAAAGCAACTGCAGTGAAATCATGTCCTAGAAAAAAAGTAGACCCAGAATGTTGCAACCTAAATGTCCTAGAAAAAAAGTAGACCCAGAATGTTGCAACCTAAAGTTAATAATCTCTTGCTGTAAATGGCAAACTTTAAAATTAAACCAGAGGATTTTGAAAATAAGCAAGAAAATAGTCCCACAATCTCATGAATATCACATTAAACTGATGGAACAGGCAACACTGCCCTTGCTTTTGACTGTACTGCAAGCTAGGGGAATTCTTCATCCTAAATCTTTGATAAAGGAAAAGCATAAAGAACAGTAGACTCAGTGATGCAAAACAATGCATGCACAAGAGAAGTTCTGGTAAATGCTGCTAACTTCACAGAGAAATATCCTGGGGCAATTATGGGTTCAAAGGAAGAAGCTACCCTTTTATGAGCATCAACATAATGCAAATAATGACTTTAGCCTTATCACAAGGTAGAAGAAGGTAGAAGATGAGCATGCACATTACATTATTTAAAATTTAGTTGCAAGTTGAGTATTATTTCTTTAGCCTCATTAGATGTTCATAGAGGACTTACATGCACTGGCCTGTCTCAACCAATTAATCCTTTTGCTGGTCCAGTTTGATGAAGCAGATCGCCAAGTAATGCAAATGCAGCAGCTGTCAATGGCATCTCTTCAAAACAATTTGTCAGTGCAAAAGAAAACATATACCAGTATGTATTCAGTATTTAAAACATATACCCAGGCCAAAACCTTTAATACTGCTGCTGAATCTCATAATAACATCAAACTTCTTTATTGCCCCTGTTTCAATCCTATGATGAATTCAGTATCACAGTGGAGTAGTAAATAGTATTGTCATCTTATAGCAATGCCCTATCTGTTTTAGCATGTGCTGTCTCCAGGAACTCTAGTTTAATCCTGTATCCCAAAGGCAAGTAGTAGGTGGATTGGAGAGTCTACATTTTCTGTGTGTGTGTGTGTGTGTGTGTGTGTGTGTGTGTGTGTGTGTGTGTGTGTGTGTGTGTGTGTGTGTGTGTGAGAGAGAGAGCGAAAGAGATAGAGAAAAAAAGCCCTGTCAATCTGCTTCTGTCATCTACTTGCCTAGGAAATTCTGTAGATGGTGATGGCTGTTCACAGGATTACTGTAAGAGTCAGATGTGACTTGACAGCAATGGATGGATGAATGATGTAATATGTTATGAAGGATTTGTGAATGAAATTAACCCAGGATTTTCTTTCGTACACACACACACACACACACACACACACACACACACTATTTGAAGAAGAGAGGTTAGCCCATATGGCACTGTTGTATAACTTCCTAACAAATCAGTATTACAGTTTCTAAGAATGAAAATGTAAAGTGTTGGGCAATGTTGTGGGATGCACTGCCAGAACTTTATGCCCTAGAGGTGGGCATATGTCAGCTCATTCCTGATGCCCACATGTGTTATTAAGTTAACTAGTTCCTGTCTCAATATAACATTACACTGTTTAAAGTAGAGGATTTATGCATGCCCCACAGCTTTTAAATAAGAGTAGGATAGACATTATATACCCTAGGTATCACTCGTGTTGAGGGAGTCTTTCACTCTACAGTCATGTATTGATATTGTTAAGTTTAAGTTAACCCCTAAAAGTTGGTATTGGTGTTATGAAAGTTTCTTATGTAATAAATGTGTAACTTTGCGTGTAACTTGAATGACACCTCAATGAACAAGAAGTTTTCTTTTATTGCTTATGTATTCACAGTGAATACTTAAGGTGAGGATATATTTTTTTGAAATGGCTAGTAAAGTTTAACTATGAAATGTGAATGGTCTCACTAACACAGCTAAGCAATGCACATTAGTTGAAGATATTGAAAAGTATCCTAATTTTGATTCAAGATGATACACCTGGATAATAAAGCATATGCCAAAATAGTTACAAGAGGAATGTCAGAGATCTATCCTCTTCACACCCTTGTGGTGGGAAGGAAAAATGTATTATGCCACACCCTGAGACTCCTACCAAGTAAAAAAATGATTGGTTTGGCATGCATAAGAGCAGCTAATTGCAACAGAGAGGTAATTATATAATTTCAGAATTACATTAACCTCCCTACAAAACATAACAAACTCGTTAAGATGGGAATGTTAAAAGTTTCTCCCATTTCTTACTGTAGAGGCAATAGGATTGCAGTTGATTTTTACAGTCAATTTAGACTTCTGCCTAGTTGTAAAATGATCATTTTAGGACACAAAGTAAAGGCTAATTGCACCAGAAAGGTCAGTGCATAAAATCAAAAGTATAATAGTCTCATTATATTTGCTACCTGGGTCTACTACAGCAAATGAGTTTTTTGTTAGGAGATATTACCAGGTAAGGAAAAAATATGATAGTTTTCCTCTTGGGGATTCCTCCAATAGGGTTTAGTAAACAAGACTCGACATGGCAGAAAAAACTAACAAGCATCAAAGTATACTGCACTGAAAATAGCATCCACAGGGATGTTATACTTTTTTATACTTAGTGCCATTATGAGAAGACATATTCTCATTACAGAACAACTCAGATATCTAATATAAGATTATAAATATTACCCACAGGCTTAACTGGTAATGTTCACTTATGCTGTCTCAAAATACTTTCTCCGGTATGGCAAATACACGGTGTATTAGTTTCAGGACCTAGTTTCTTTTGTGAGCTAAATAAATATCCTACAGCATGAATATTGGATCCATTATATCATTGTCTACTTCAATGAGATACTCAAGACTTTTTGAAGGTATTACTTTAGCCATTATCCATATAAACACTGATATACAGTTATTATAAAATGAAATTTGGTCTTCATACCCAGAAATTCTGTGACTTAGACATACTTTAGCCATTATCCATATAAGCACTGATATACGGTTATTATAAAATGAAATTTGTCTTCGTACCCAGAAATTCTGTGACTTAGACTTATAACCATTAACTTTAATTTCCATTCATTAATGTGTTATGTAATTAGACAATTAAACGTGTTTACATACAGAATGCTGAATAGTGATTCATAGATGCACAGATATTCTAAGGCCAGTGAGTCTCATGACCATTCTCCTGTCATCTAGATATATAGATAGTTCCAGATGTAGTACATCAGTATTAGAAGAAATAGAGGTTATGTTTAATGTGTGCTCTAGCATAAAATGTCAGATTGCATGAAGTCTCATGCTTCTGCAGTACCAGACAAGCCCAGTTCTGGAACTTGATGGTACTTTACCATGGAAATGAAAACTCGCTCTTCATGACTATTCAGACAGAGAATGGACAGCAAAACATGTCACTGAATTCAGGGAAAGATTGTTAAAATAGACTGCTGCATCACAAGGTAATGAAAGGACATGGAATAAAATCCATTATAAAGCAAGAGAAGGGTGAGATGCAGCATGTTATTAACCATTGCACTGACTTATCTCTTAGGAAGTCCTGATAGCTGTTAAACATTTTATGTTCTGGTTAAGACAAATATGATCATCATTCATAATTTGGAAAACTATGTACCATTATAAGAAAAAAAAGTATATTCTTCTGGACAGATACTAGGCTATTTTAATCAAGTCATTGCTGAGTTTAAAAAGAAAAGTATGTCCCCACTGACCTGGCACAGTGGAAGGAACAGTTTCTAGTAGCGCTGAACTTCCCAAACTTGCAAGATGCACATTTAAATTTAACTTCTCATACAACTTATTAGAAGGTCAGGAAAATACCTAACAAAGACCTAGGACTTGATGCCTACATGCAAAGGTTTGCAATCAGATCTTGAAACCTTAATTTCCTTATCTACTAAAAGGGATGGCTGACACCTGTGAGGAGAGAAGCATTTTCTCCTCCTGCATGGATGCACATTTTTTTCATATTAAAACCAAGGAAGGTTCTTAATCTGTCATCTCTGTGCCTCTAGTCTAAGTTCTGAAACATAATTCATTATAAAATATTTGCATGAGTTCTAACTAAAATAATGTAATAGAAGCCATATTTAGTTAAACAAGGTTAAGTGAATCAGAGTTGATAAATCCATTTGGGATTTGAAAAGCCCCCTACAAAAATATAATCTACACTGAGATGCTATAACCTCCAAGGTGATTATATATTGTTGTTAATCTACCCTCACGTGGCAGTTAAGCTATCCCTCTCCCCTTTGAGTTTTCATCGACACACATTTACATCTTTAGGATCATAGAGTCATATTCATAGGAGTTACAAGGCAACTAAGCCTTGAGGCCATTTCGTCCTTGCTAGTACTCACTCACCCTTATGCCTTTCCTCTCATTTCAAGGAGGCCAAGCCAGTTGTAGCAGGGGTGACTTTATTAACACCCATCCTCTTATCCAGATCCTTTTTAAAGGCAAACCATGTGTCACACTGCTTAAATTGGGGAGGGAGTTTGTTGCAGATAAAGGCTAGGCATTGTGTGAAAAATCTATCCTTCCTCTTAGTGTTATTTGTTTGAGCAGCTTTAGATTTCTGGCCATAGTGTTAGCTGGACTGTTTAATTTATTGAGGTGTAAGAGTTATTGGACTACTAGACCACTTATAACCCTATAAACAAGGCACAAGTCCCCCCTAAGTAATCTGTATAAAACTGAGTATAGGGATAAAGCCTCCAGTATTTGCAGTTCAGATCATTTAGGCCCCTGATCTTTTTAGTTACAAACCTCTGGGGTCTTTCAAATTGCTTGATATGGCTAGTAAAGCACATCCCAAAGGGAGCAATGATGTGTCTAATCAAAGCAGAGATCAACTTCTTTTGATCAGGGCAAAATACCTTTTGTCGTAAGTTGTGCAGGGTAAACGGATTTCCTAACCACCATTGTAATGTGATGGCTAAATGGAAGGAAGCTGTCCATCCATGCATCAAGATCTCTTACGTTTTCATTTTGAAGTGGTGCACCATCTACACTATAAGTTGGAGATAGAGGATGCTTACCAAATGCTAAAATGTTTTACTTTCTGATATTTAGCCTATTTTATCACACCAGCTACTAACATATATAAGTTCATGCTGGAGTACCTGTATGTCAGAGGGGTACTTAACAACTCCCAGCTTTCAATCATCCATAAACTTTGTTAACCAAAAATCCTTGTTTCATAACTGGACATCTTAGAAGTAGATGCTGAACAGCAGAGATCCCTGCAGACCAGACCTCCACCAGTCACTCTCATGCTCTCAGGGGATACACCACCTACTCTTACAGTGTGAGCCTTGTCTCTAAGCCACTTGGCTAGCTATCTAAACACACATGTTTGAGGAAAATCAAGTTGTAATAAATCATATTTTGCTGAGATTCTGGAATTTCATTCTGCTCTAACTGAAATAATTCCTTTATAATGATAGTTTCAGAAAAAAAAATGTTCTGGGAGAAGACACTGAAAAATCACCTTCGACAGAGTCAGAATGCTCTGCTTGAGAGTAACATCATCCCTGTTCTTCTGATTAAGAATCAGTGTCAGAAAGAGAGGGAGGGAGGGAACATCAGAATTTAAGGAATTAAAGGCTTGGAACAACTTAAACTGTGAGCACTTGCCTGAGAATCAAGTATCATAGTGCAGCTACCTGATATAGCATCACCCACTCCCCCCTCCAAGACCAACAGGAATGTTTTTTCCATGCCCATAGAGGACAACCCAATAGCCTTAGAGGATGTGACTAACCCCCGGTCCGTATTGGCTTCCCAAGAAGCAACACCAGAGGCATCTGGGGGAAAAGGTTGTGTGATCTGAGAATCCAGACTTGGCCACTGCAGACTCACCCATCAACAGCTGTGGCAAAGAAGAAGCCTGTTTAACAAACAAAGCCTCCCTGGAATTTTTCTTTTCCTTGCAGATGGAGGAAGGAAGAACCAAACAGCCTGAGCCTGCTCTATGGTTCAGCCTAAAAAAGAGAATGTACACAGTTAGTGGAGCCTGAAGTGTCTGTGAATGCTCCAGCAGAAAAAACACTGTTTTTATACAAAATACACAGTGACAACCTCCAATAATACATGCACCAGCTCCTAAATATAATAAATTACACAATTCAAAACGAAAATCTGTCAAAAGTAATTATTATAGCAATTGTCCTTTGAAAATATTTAAGAAGGTAAACAAGACTTAAGATTAAATGGTCTTTTGATAGTCTCTGGCATTATACTTCTAGTTAAAATAAATACCCTTTTAGAGAAAAAAATGCAGTTTTTTACAAATAAAAGGTTTTGTGAAAGGTTTTCTCCCAAAAGGTACTTATCTGCCCAGCATCGACGAAACACTAGCCAACCATCAATCACTGAAATCCCACAAGATGGTCACACTTCAACAGCAAGAAAGTTCTGACCAGTTGGCACCCAAAACTATTGACTTTATGTGGCTCTCCATGACCGTGTGAGCAGTTGCAGCACATGGAAGGTGCTCTAAAGTTTTAAAATGCTCACCAGTTATCATATCCTTGGCAGGATATAACCCATAAAGCTTAGGCTACTGCAACAGTGATCTAATGATATAAATCTACCCTTGACAAAGCTGTGGGGTTTAGTCTGATAAGATTGTTAATATCATAGTTAACTGAATATAAGGCTTGTTAGGCTCAATTCCCTGGGCCTGTGGTGAGGCTACTCTTGTGAAGTAAGATCACAACAGCTGTGTGCCACTACTGTGGGAGAAATCCACTTGCCAGGCTCAGGCTGAAGAGGTTAAGGAGTGGGTCCACCATGCTTGCTTAGTGCTATAAATTAGACAATGGGATATGTTGTCATGCCTGATGGATGAAATATTCTTAGTTTTGGAGAGTACTTACAATATATGCTCAAGTTCATCAGGGATACGTAGTTTCAAATAGATGTCTCTGGGATAAAGTTGGCACTGAATTTTTTAGCCAGTATATTGGCAATATCCACTGGATTGGAGTAGTTAGCACCATTATAAATATGCTTGGAACAATGTTTGGTGTTATTTCTTATTTTTCTGATACAAGTTCATATGAGATTATTAGGCTAACAGGTTAAGAGCCCTTACAAGCCTAGGCAATCTAAAGCAATTGTATCCAATATATGGCCCTTAGGGGCAAGAGGATGGCATGGATTTGTGTCTATGCCTTGAGTATCTTATAGATTGCCCCTATCCATAAGGGACATATGAGCCAACCCAGGTGTGAATTTGTGATTCCCCATTCATTAATTCAAACTATGTTTGAAGTAGGCCAGGGAAATCCTCAGCTTAATGTGAATAGGAAGTCTGTTCCAAAGAAGGAAGAATCTCTGAGACACATACTTGTCTCTGCAGCATGTTTTTTTTTTTTTTTTGTGTAGCTTACTAAGTTTAGACCCCTAGTTCAGGTGACCCCCATGCTGTTTGACTTACAAATGTGTAGCAGCTCCATCAGGGTTGGATTTGTGAGTGCCTTGTAGGTCAGCTCTTAATAGTCAGTAGGAGACAGAGTAAAGGGATAGGGCTTATATTCTAATCACATAGGACATGTTGTTTACACTCTGTATTTTCTTTGTGAGGAACCTCTGAGGTCACTCCAGCTACTGTAAGTGCCAAGTCAAGTACATGCCAAATGGCACATTGTACACAATTATTGGTCTAATGTGGAATGAGTACAGCGGAACTATAATTTACTTAAATCTGGATTCTAAACCTTTACTTATAAGTTGTGCCACATAGAAGGATTTCCTCACACTGTGGACACATGGTGGTCAAAGTTCAGGCTGCTATCTGTGTACCTAGATCTCTCAATTCTGAGTCTACCCTTAGCAGTGTGCTATTGATGTAATTAACTAAAGAAGGATTTGTAGTTGTTTTTAGCTTCTGTAGCACATCTGAATCTGAGTTCATGGGATACTTTTGTTTTTTTTCCTATTCTTTTTTAGTTTCTTATTCAGCTGTTGTATGTTCTCCTTAATTTGGGTGTCATTTGTTCTGCTATGTGTGTTTATGAATTTCTGCCTTTTATTACATAGTTTAGTAATGCCTAATGATCACCACAGTGGCTTGTGTTTGACCTCCCAATTTACTTGGGTCTAGTTAAGGCTTCCAATTTAATACATTTGTTCTGGAGCAAGTAGAACCTTTTTGGATAACTCTTTGCAGTACCAACATCATGAGTAACACTGCTATATTAGAATTTAGATACATCATCACAGAACTGTAGATTTGTACATCTAAAGTCCGTGAATTCTGTAATATTGTTTCTGATGGTTTGGAGATTCTGACTGATAATGTTACTAGTTTGTGGCGTGATCTGAGCAGTGAGTAGCGATACCATGGGGGATGTTATATACAGA
The DNA here is from genome assembly GCF_019279795.1 of Protopterus annectens. Classification (NCBI taxonomy): domain Eukaryota; kingdom Metazoa; phylum Chordata; order Ceratodontiformes; family Protopteridae; genus Protopterus; species Protopterus annectens. Next base: position 607,511,344 of record NC_056745.1, read on the forward strand.
TGCTAAGCTTGTTAAGTCTAGATCAAGTATATTCTGTTCTCTGGTGGCTTCTTTTTTAATATGATCCATGGAGTTTTTGTTTATAAAATTTAAGAATTTTTGAGCATATCATATGTTGGTAATATAACACCCCCAGTTAATCATCGGGTACTTAAAATCAGCTCAGATAACAGTATTCCTACTTATGGAGAGTTCTTCCACAATATTTAGAAAGGTTGTGTGATTTTCTGGAGACACAGAGGGGGTTCTGTAGCATGCCATTAATCTGATCTTATTTAGCATGTTTTGAATTTCTATAAGTTCCACTTATGGAACTGTAGGTATCTCTCTCACAGTAATGTTGACTTTAATAAATATGGATATGCCACCACAATTTCCATCTGGTCTAACGAAGCAATAAGCACCAAAAACCAAAAAAAAAAAAAAAAAAAACAGGTATTGAAGGACTTCCCTCTATTTCTGTAACAACACATACATGGATGTGTTCTGAATGCAGGAGAGTCTCAAGGAGTATCGGTTTGTTGTTTAAATTTCTAGCATTTAGTAGAGCCATACTGATATGGTCTAGTGGTTGATTCATTTTGGAAATTAGGTTGGGAGGTTCATCAGCTGGACCTTGCCTAGAAAAGGCACAGTGACAGCTGCAAAAGCTTTTACCAGTGTGTGGAAACCTTGAAATAAAAGCTGCAGACATCCATGGCAAACAGTTTTTAAGCATTTCATCCCATACTGACCTACATACTGGCTCCAACTAGAATGACACCATATATTTAGCAAAATGTTAAAGCCAATCATTTTTTTTTCTTTTTACCTTGGAATAATTTTTGGTGATGGAAGGATTCCCCTCAATACTAGAATCTGTCCTGTATTTGTGACCTGAATGGAAAGCTCTAGCATGTATTTCTACTTATCTCTTAAGGCCATTTACCCCAACATGGGCCACCACCATAACATACTCATATTTGTCTGTTTTAATGGTCATGATGGCCCTTGTAGAATTGGCAGTCCTGGCTCCTGAGAACCAGCTCACTGTCACTCTGGTTTTGTCCAGCTTCAGAAGTGGAGAATCAATATGCCTAAATATGGAGTCACCAATCACTAGTCCATTTCTATTTGTATTTGACGATTCCTTAGGTGTAATTGTTATGGGCTGTGATGTTTCCAGCTGACTCACAGTTGTGTTGCTACTTTTTGGTGTTGCAGTGCTTTGTTTATGTTGAGGCTTGCAACAAGTTCAGTGCAACTCAGGTAAGACTTTATTAGTGCCTCTGCATATGATAACTTAATATGTGCAGACCGTGGTGTAGGTGAGTGATATTCATAGGATGGGTTTGATTATGAGAGTGTGTCTTCAAATTTGGTTAGGTACACCTCTCACAAATGGACAGTGATAAGTCAAGTAAAAAATCTTTTTCTGTGAGCATCAGTCAGTTCTTACATTGTCTGAGTATGCCACGTGTTAGGATGCTGGCAACTGTGGGAAGACTAGCTGGATGGCCTTCCACTGTACAAAGTGTGTCTGGGATGAATAAGAGAATATAATAATGTTTCAGTTCTTGGAGTAAAGTATTTGTTAAAAAATAGCAAACAAAGATTAATTTATGTTCTGAGAACTAAGTTAACCATAATGTACTCAATAATCTAGACTAGCCTAGTTAAAGGCTGCTTTTGGGGCAAAACAGGAGAAAATAGTAGCATTTCAGAACCTAATTATAGTACTGATTTAAGGTAAACTAATAAATATATATAGAAAAATATACGTTCGAGCACCAAAACCAGATAGCCAGTAAATAATTTGGTCTAAACTGGCTATGAGATTGGCTTTGGACATGCAACGAGGTACCTGTGTCTAATTCTGTGATTTATACAGCTATAACTGGGAGGTGGAATTAACTAAAGTTCCTAAGAGAGAATTTCAAAATGAAAGTCCTTCCCCCGGATTCATGAAGCTCGGCACAAGGCCGGTGTAAGGCCTGCGCCGGCCGTGCGGCATATATATGGTGTAGTAGCGCCATATGCATATTAATGAAGGTGTGCTGCCACCACATCCACGTGCATAGGACACGTGCGCGAGTGCATGGGACGTTACTAAGCTGCGCCCGGAGGCGTGTCAATGTCAGCTGTTGATGAGCAACCTAAACTGCTGAATATTATAGTCCACCTGCAATAGTAATTGCACCTATCAGTGTCCGTGGATAATGAAACGTATGCAAAGCATGCAAGACAGTTCCCGGCCACACAAAATGGAGAACCAAACAGAAATGCACGCAACACAATATGAGTTCCTGTCCATGGAACAAATGATATTTAAAATCGTGTGTCTGTAATGTACTGTAAGTAGGTATACCCAGTGGAAGTGAAGCGCATCATGTCATTGCGCCGCCAATACACACGTCTAGCCCCATGGGCAGGGTCACCAGCAGTCCCACAGTGGTAGTGATAGTACACAGCTGGGCAGTTGTGGCTATAAAACAACCATAAAGAAACCTGACAGTCCAAATTGTATACCAAACACACACAAACATATGTATATTAAAATGTGCTATACACATGAACAGGAACGTAACCGGCACATACACATAGGATGCTATATGCGGAACCGGGATATCCAAAAGCAGAACCCATGCAAGCAAATGCAGTACGCAACAACCCCTGTATAGCACATAACCCGCACCCATGTCTGAATGTCCACCAAATCCAGCTACCAGCCTTGCGCATCCGTACACCTACACATAGCGAGTATTCCCCATATGTAGTAAGAAGTATCGTCCTAGGCAGTGTCAGGATTGCAAATATGTATCCCACATTTGTAAACATCCCATCACAGTTACGTAAATCCAAATGCCCGCGCGTTCAAGTTTCGGCCAAATGTGTGTACATCCCGCGTGGGATAAGTAACCTGTTGAAACCTCAGAGTTGTTTACACACCACGGTGTCTAGTACTGTACACATCTGGACAAAACATGTATGTGTAGTCACGGTACTGTTCAGTTTCTAGTCATACATGCAAAACATGCTACGCAGGATGGAACAGCTGTCCGCCATGCAGGTCTCCCCACTAGGGTTGCCACCTGTTCAGATTCCCAAGGTGGGACATCCGTTGTAGAAATGTGAGAATTTGCAGGATAAAACATACCCCCGGCCAGTGCAAAGGACAGAATTACACTTGTATGCCAAGATAAAAGCTTATTTCATAGCATCTGAATAGCTTATGCTATCCCAAATAATAGTTATGTGTTCCAGATACAAAATACCTGTATCATGCAACTAGTAAAGAAAATAAGAAATATACTGTTGTCTTAAAATCACAGGACATTTGCCATGTCTTAGGTTTCGTCACAGGACACAACTGTCCAAAGTGGGACTTCCCCTTGCAAAGAGGAACAGGTGGTAACCCTACTCCCCACTGAATTATCGACAGTATATATTCAACTCAATCACATACCGACACCACCTCTCAACCTATTACAGCAACAAAATCTGGACAAAGCCTAAAAGGATGGGTGGACAAATAGGGACAGATGTAATTACTGCTCTCACAAACTTCGAAAGTTCACAGAATAATAGTATGTACATTAGCATGAAATGTTGTGAAGGATGTGGGGTAGTCCCCGAGTATTACAGAGGTCCGTACATTTATACTGTAACAAACCTTCACATATGTTGACTGCACTACTGCATACCTGTAGTTAATTCATAGTTAAGTCATGTGCAAAATAATAATCCTTGTATGAATGAACAAAGGAAATAGTCAAATGCGAATGTGAACACCACTCACCGTGGATTATGTATTGTAACCACCCCCACCCATATTATGTATTGCCAACATTAAAAGCTGCTGACAGGTGCCCAAACACCTGTGTCTGTAAACACAGATAAAATGTTTAAAATGGACAAACCCTGTCCATGTGCTTTGTCTGACATTTGAACATGGTCAGGGCAGTTCCGTTCACCAGGCGGACAAGCCTAAACCCAGATCACCACATGAACACACTGACAATAAAAAACCTGTATGTGTCAGGACTATAAGCCTTGGGGTTCTGAATATCCCTGCAGTGATTAAATATGCAGCTTGGGTCCAGAGCAGTAGGGAATAGGAAATGTGTAACATGTAGTACCGCATTTTTCCCAGCAGGAGAATGGATGCCTGTATCGTAAGTGAAGCGGTGAGGCATATGTTAATGTAGCTATGTACTATTGGTATGCATATAAATGAGTCAGAACACCAAAAGTATAGTGGTTACAGCATCCGGCCAACGTGAATGCAGTCCCAGTTCAACTACGACTACAGCACATATAATGTGAAAGTGTAATGAATGCGTCTGTGCTGTACAGACAGTTAAATATGTAAAGGTGAACGTGTGTTTCGCATACGTCCGTTAACCGGATTACAGATAATTTACTGGTATTGTCACAAGTAATAAAGCCCACGTAAGCACAAAGACTTAGTAAACATATGTAACCCACAATAAGGATATGCATGTGCGCCTGCGCGTAACCCACAATAAGGAAATGCAAGTGCGCCTGTACGTGTGTGATCCGCTCACAACATAGTAAATGAATGCTGTTTCCCCCACATTAGATATACATGGCTCAAACCTGTTAACCCCGTAAAGTATGAAACCGGACAAAGGCATGCAAACTACCGGTACAAATAGGGACAAACCCCAGATATGTGCCAGAACAAATATAGAAAGTGGATAGAATAACGGGTGTGTCAGTAGCATGGATTCTCTGAAGAGTATGCAGTCGTAACCTGAACTGCGTGCCAGTATTTCCCACCGTAAGTCTCAAATGAAATGCCACTACATTGCCAGATAGACACAGGTTTATGTAAAACACACCGAAGATAAAGAGGCAACCAGCTGTACACTCTGCGACAATCTGTACAGTGGAAAGGTATGGTATGGATATAGATATATGTGTATACACATAATCCACAGACGTAAACCAAAGCAAGTTATGAAATGAGGATTGTACATGTATATATGTATACACAACAGACATATGTCCCGTAGATATGACATATGTACATAAATAGGCCACGTTATAGCCAATATGGGTAGACAGACATGCACGAAAGGTGAATAAACCGCTGCCTTCCAAACCATTGGCCAGAAAGTGACAGTCCAGCAAGTTCTACACTTTAAACATGCATATAGGTGTCCTTTGCAGGACCCAAAAATTGATCCATACGTAGTGTCAACCGACATTGACGCAAAATAAGTGACCTCAGCAAATACGATATAGCTGTACATGCAACAGTAGCAGGTGCAAGGGTGATGACACATGTGTCGATAGAATGTATGACGTATGAACTGATATCCGAGTGCATATAAGTGTCTCCACACTTCAGTACCGCTCACATTAAACATGTGTAATGGGTACTGTAGAGGGTTGTCAGGTATGGGAATCATGGGTATGTAGAAATGGGCCTAGGTGTTGTTTGGCAGAGATTTCGTAGGCCCGCCCCGTGGGAGTGATGTGGGTATAGCACATGCCTATATTATCAATAATGGGGCAAACCATCCACTGGATATTGCGTAAACCATTTTGGGAATATGTAGGGCCCTATATCAGTGTCATGTAGGCGATTATCATGGATGGACATGCCTACGACCAAGATGGTAACCATAACTGGCAAACTGTCAGAATAAGACAGCTGCACTAAGGCATAGTACATGAAATACAAATAGGGACTATATTAGATATACCCCAGACAAAGTCATAACGTTGTGAGAATACTGGCGTAGCCAGGAATACGAATGTTATGAGTGTTACTAATCATGTAATGGAAATGTCAGTCACTATTATCTAACCACACAGTTCGTAATGCCTTGCCAGCAATTTACCAGAAAGGCACATTACTATGACAAGTGTAACAAGGGCAAAGGTCAAACGTCGAGGCGTCTACCCATAATGTGTACAGGTTAGGGGTATGAAGGTAACCTGTCCAAAATACATGTACAGAACTAGTGATACTAGGTGGACAGGTGAGAAGAAAGACATCAGGACAAATGAGAAAACATATACAAGTCATACACATGTACTCCGACAAATGTGAATGACAACGTATGCCCTGTGAATGTCAATGTGGAAGGTTAATAGACACAAAAGTAATGTGTCCCTCAGGGTGTCATGCAGTGTCACCATAACAATGTCCAGTCCCCCATACTCGTACGTGAGCTCTGCCACTGATGGAAAGCGCAAATACCGGCGCACACATACGATACATGATAGACTAATTAGTGTGGATAAGCAGCTGTTGGCCTGTGTGAGGAATACAACTCTCTGGGTGGGTGTGTCCTGCAATATAAATGTAATGGCATGTGGCCTGTGATGCCACCGTACAGTGTGTGTATTAGTGTCAGAAGGTTGATATCTTGTATCAGACACATACTCCGCAACTGTACAGACTTACGCAGAATGTGCAGAGTTCTGCCTCATATGTTTGGTGTGTTCCACGTAACATCAGTACCATTCTGGCACATTCCTGATAACTGAAGTCATGAAATAATGACAAACATGTGATTAAGACACCAAATCCGTCAGAAAAGCCATATTAATGCAAAACCTATTATTGTGTCAACTATCTACGTTTGTAAGAGCAACATGTCAATACTGCCCCTATGTGTCAAACTATCAGATAAGGCCTTGTCCAGAAGTTTGCTCTAGGAGGTGGAGTGGTATGATCAGAAACAGATACATGTGTGAGGAAACAGCATTATCGACTGCAAGATAACGCAGAAGGTATGAAATGCGCTGCAGTAGGACGTTCAGTAATGTCCGCAGGTATGCGCTGACATGTCAAATGACACAGCAGTCTACATGAAGTACCTATAGGGCTGTCACCTTTACAAATGAAGATAGTGGGACATACCCACAGCCATGCACACAGCACAAACAGACATACACACAGCAAAACTAGGCCATGATACATGAAGCCTCCGGTGTGTATGAGTACAGTGAGAGTACAGCAAGGATAGATGTCTGCCAAGATATACAGCAAACGCCTGTAAGGGCGTGTAACACCGCCCGTAACACGGACGTTGCATGGACAATGTTGGGATTTGCAATCTACCCCATTGGTATGTGAAAGCTATGCAAATATGCGATACATGAAACAGTCAGCTGTCCATGCAAGAGCAGAGTTATGGGCAGAAAATAGATTTTATATATATATATATATATATATATATATATATAGAGAGAGAGAGAGGGAGAGATACAGACATACACACACAGACACACACACACACGTGGCAGGGCTGGTAATCAAACTTACACATTACTACCCTATCACACTACAGCATGACGCATTTACAGAACATGCTACCGAGATTACTAAACACAGCAGACCCACAGGCATTCTACTAGGTGCGTGTCAACATCCGCAAAGACAAAGACGTCAGCAGGATATATCCGTGGTGCGAAGCGTCTAAAAGCATAACCTGAGTCCCCAGGCGGACAGGAGCATGCACACACCCACTTGGCAGGCCTGGGAATCGAACTTACACCTAACTACCCTATCACACTACAGCATGATGCATTTACAGAACGCGCTACCGAGATTACTGAACACAGCACTCCCAAAGGCATACTTCTAGGTGGGTGACATCATCCGCAAAGGCAAAGACGCCGATAGGGAATGTATGTGTTGTGAGGCATGTAAAAGCATTACTGTGTCCCCAGGCAGCTGGAAACACACACACACACACACACACACACACACACACACACACACACACACACACACACACACACTTGGCAGGGCCGGGAGTTGAACATACACCTAACTACCTTATCACACTACAGCATTACGCATTTACAGAATGCGCTACCGAGATTACTGAAAACAGCACTCCCAGAGGCATACTTCTAGGTGGGTGACATCATCCGCAAAGGCAAAGACGCCGATAGGGAATGTATGTGTTGTGAGGCATGTAAAAGCATTACTGTGTCCCCAGGCAGCTGGAAACACACACACACACACACACACACACACACACACACACACACACACACACTTGGCAGGGCCGGGAGTTGAACATACACCTAACTACCTTATCACACTACAGTATTACGCATTTACAGAACGGGCTACCGAGATTACTGAAAACAGCACTCCCAGAGGCATACTTCTAGGTGGGTGACATCATCCGCAAAGGCAAAGACGCCGATAGGGAATGTATGTGTTGTGAGGCATGTAAAAGCATTACTGTGTCCCCAGGCAGCTGGAAACACACACACACACACACACACACGCTTGGCATGGCCAGGAGTTGAACATACACCTAACTACCTTATCACACTACAGCATTACACATTTACAGAACACGCTACCAAGATTACTGAACACAGCACTCCCAGAGGCATACTTCTAGGTGGGTGACATCATCTGCAAAGGCAAAGACACCGATAGGGAATGTATGTGTTGTGAGGCATGTAAAAGCATTACTGTGTCCCCAGGCAGCTGGAAATACACACACACACTTGGCAGGGCCGGGAGTTGAACATACACCCAACTACCTTATCACACTACAGCATTACGCATTTACAGAACGCGCTACCGAGATTACTGAACACAGCACTCCCATAGGCATACTTCTAGGTGGGTGACATCATCCGCAAAGGCAAAGACGCCGATAGGGAATGTATGTATTGTGAGGCATGTAAAAGCATTACTGTGTCCCCAGGCAGCTGGAAACACACACACACACACACACACACACACACACACACACACACACTTGGCAGGGCCGGGAGTTGAACATACACCTAACTACCTTATCACACTACAGCATTATGCATTTACAGAATGCGCTACCGAGATTACTGAACACAGCACTCCCAGAGGCATACTTCTAGGTGGGTGACATCATCCGCAAAGGCAAAGATGCCGATAGGGAATGTTTAGAGAATGAGCAGTCTGAAAGCATATTACTGTCCCAAGGTAGACGTAGACAAACACGGCAGTGCTGTCATCGGGCCAACTAAATATCTACGGAGCACTACAACACTAAATAGATATGGGATGCGCTACAGACAGTACACCCTTTGAGACAGCAACCAGTGTGCTCAATGTAGGCATCTATCGTGACATTGAAAATGGACATCTGTTGCCTGGATGACCACCATGGCTATACAGGATGTCAATGGCCATGCCCACATGCTTAGTATCACATGTCTGTTTGGAATGTACTGTGTGTCCATCTACACAATGGCATACTGGGCATGCTCACACACTTAGCAGTTGCAAAGGGCCATCTAGCATGCACATGGAGTCTAATCACGGAAGGGCGGAGTGTGGAATGTACTGTGTGTCCATCTACACAACAGCGTGCAGGGCATGCTCACACACTTAGCAGTTGCAAAGGGCCGTCTAGCATGCACATGGAGTCTAATCACAGAAGGGCGCAGTGTGGAATATACTGTGTGTCCATCTACACAACGGTGTACTGGGCATGCTCACACACTTAGCTGTTGCAAAGGGCCGTCTTGCATGCAGATGGAGTGTAAACACGGAAGGTCTCAGATTGGACTGTACCGTGTGTCCATCTACACAACAGTGTACATGGACTGTACTGTGTGTCCATCCACACAACAGCATACTGGGCATGCTCACACACTTAGCTGTTGCAAAGGGCCGTCTTGCATGCAGATGGAGTGTAAACACAGAAGGTCTCAGATTGGACTGTACCGTGTGTCCATCTACACAACTGTGTACATGGACTGTACTGTGTGTCCATCTACACAACAGCATACTGGGCATGCTCACACACTTAGCTGTTGCAAAGGCCTGTCGTGCATGCAGATGGAGTGTATACACAGAAGGGCACAGGAAGGTATAACTGTCCTCACGCACAGGGCGGTCACACATGCAGCTACCTGTACACACACAGCTGCCATCACAGCTGTCACAGGTGCAGGTACTGTACAGAGGTGTACACCAGCTGTGCAGCGTACACATGTACCAACAGGGATCCAACAGGTGTTATGCATTGCAATGATACCAGTATACATGCACAGGTCGGCTCAAGACATACCACGGCCCTTACACAGCTGTGACACCTGACTGTTGCTGTACACCAATGAACACAAGTCTGGATATGTCATACATGTGATTGTGTGGATGTGTGCATGGACTGCACACACAACACATACATACATAGCCTGTGATGTACCTCGTGCATAACAGTGGCCTAATCAATGCTACACACGAATGGAAGGTGGGCCCATGTCTGTTGAATGCCCACACTACAGGGGGTAGCAATGTTGACCGGGACACATACCCTTGTACTGGTCGCCTGTGACACCCGTGATATCATACCACAGTCCATGTGTTATGTATGTCAACACACATGTCCAACAATAGCAATGCATACAAACATGGCAACAGGAGACACATGTGACATCTGTACTGTGCATGCTGCAACCATGCATGTGCAGTGGCCGATGTCCGTACCATAGTTGCACCAACCTACGACATGCAGCTGCAATGCAGACCCATCATTGACTCCTGTATACAGTGACATACAAACAGCACATATGGAGGGATGTGTGTACATAATGTGGTGTACCACCTGTGTAGATGTATGTGTGCAGGGGGTGGCTCACAGTTGTGTCACACACCATCCTATCATGCTTTGTGCAAACAGTACGCTATGTCGCTGTTACGTGACGGTGCTGACATAATGCATACACAGTGGTCAGGTGTTACCAACTATATGTCACATGGCACCTGTAACACCTTCAACCTCCCGTGTGCATATAGCAGCACATTTGCCAGATATAGCTTTGGTACACATAATGCAATCAATACCGCTGCATGTCTATCAAACGTGTCATCATATGGCAGGTGTATAATTCCCAGTACTGCCATGTGTGTCTGAATGTGTGACCAGAGATGCCACATATCGCAGGGAATATGTCCCAGTTGTTACACATCCTTGTACACCATTGTAGAGATCTGTACATACGTCAGTGTGGGAAGCATGATGTTGGCCGGTGTGGTGCATCACACACGTCGGCTGTCCGTATACACATGTGTGGTCACCACAGTGTGTGTGTGTCTGTATGTATGTGTGGTGCTTGGTGTGAGGGTGTATGCTAATATACAGTGAGAAATGATCACTAACCCCACGTGGTGACTAACCCGTAATGGTGATGCATTGCACTACCCTGTTGATGCCATAGGTCCCAGCCATACTGGCTACCTGTGCATGTTCCTTCTCTGTGACACATTGTGTGGGTGCATAATACTGTGAGGGTGATGACCACATAGGCAAGGGTCCCCACCTGCACACTATGGGGTGTGCGTTATAGTGGTGTACACCCCGTGAACGTGGCCATGTTCCCATACTGTTACAGGGTCCTACTGCTGCACAGTGTGGTCTCCAGCTACCAAGTGTCACCTCACAACATCATTGGCCAGACCGATGTGTACAACCCCTGCACCATGTGACCATACCTGTAATGTGTCCTGCTATGTATGTCACGTCTCTGTCCAGTGTAGCCTGTGGCACTGACCACATGCATCAGGTGCAGTATATGTGCGGACATCTGTGTCATGTTGGTGTTTCCAACAGTCAGGTTGAGGGTACATGTAGCATGCTGATATTGCCAGACGTGCCTGTGAGCAATCCACAGTTACATGTGGGGGACTGCAAACACTGCTACCTGTAGGCACATGCAAGTACACCATAGGAGGGAACCAGGGTATCACAACCAACATGGTGCTACAGATGTAACCGAGACACATACCGTGAACACATCACAATGCATGCTGCATCTGCACTACATGGTATTATCAGTGCATGCCGACAGTACACAACCTATGTCACATACACATCTCTCAGTATTCACACACAACCACTGCAACATACACATCCCTCACTATGCATACACAGGTAATATCACATACACATCACTCAGTATTCACACACAACTACTGCAACATACACATCCCTCACTATGCATACACAGGTAATATTACATACACCTCTCACTATGCTGTTCACCCTGTGCATCAGAATATTTGTGCATAACCCTGCACCGATGGTGTGGATGACAGGGATGCGGCACAGGCTTCATCATATGCACAGGGTGATATGTTTGCCAAGGGCATAGGCTGCACCAATGGATAACATCATGTGTGTGTGTAAGGGCCGGTGAGCTGACTGGACATGTCTGTGCAGAATGCATGTGGATGTTGTGGAGCCCTACAGTTGTGTTTGCTGTGTGCGTGTATGTGTGTACACAGTTCTGCCATTAGTGAGGCCTACATGGGGTATAATTGACAGCCCCAGATTGTACAGAGAAGGTTGTACAGCTCACTGTGTCTGTCCACGGCCACGTGACCTGTGCCTGCCTATGGTTGCACGGGCACTACCAGGTGGAGGTACAGAGTGGCTACTGTCCGACACATGTCCGCTGGAACCGTGTCCCCGCTGAGACCATCCAGGGCCACGTCCACATGGCCTGCTGTGTCCTGGTGTTGACAGCGCAGCACCAGCTGCACTGCTACTGCTACCAGCACTATGGGAGCGGGCATGTGAGGTGGCACGCTCACGTCGACCTACACTAGGTGGTGTTGCTGGCCTACATCCACGTGGCCTACGCCTCACTCCTACCAGGTGTTCCAGCACAGACAGCTCCCACTCATGGATTGCCATGCCTCTGTCAAGGATTCCGACCATTTCACCTAATCGCCTATCCAGAACATTAGGAATCTGCTGTTGAGCATTTGCCAATGCCTGGATGTTGTCATTTAGGGTATGGATAGCAGCCCTCTGCAGCCTCTGCCCTTCTCTGTTCTGCCATTCAGCACGTGCCTGTGCCCCATTACAGTCTGGAACATGCGTCTCATGATACCAGCTGCTGCACTCTGTCCTGCAGGTGCATGTCTGCCAGAGGTTCTCCTACGAGCAGCACTGGCCACATGCCTGTGTGGCACATCTGCAGTCATTACACTGACACCATGGTGTGTAGACACACCTTCTGTAGCCACCACACTTTCCTGTTCCACGCTAACAGACGCTGACTGTCCTTCCTCTATGGCCACTGGTGATGCGGTATGTGTTGGCAGCTGAACTGTGTGCGGGGAAGAGGAGGACATAGCTGGGATGGTAACCATTGGCACAGATTCAGCCCCTGACAACCCTGCCTGTACCTCATGCATGTGTTCATCACTGCTAGTATCTGTGGGGGACACTAACATCAGATGGACTGCAGGAGGGTAATGCACCTACACCACCTGTGAATGCAAAGAAATACTGTAAAGTACAATAGACACAGACACATACACAGACACACACAGACACACACACACAAACACAGACACACAAACACAGACACACACACAGACACACCATGCATGTGATTTTTCAGATGGCATGCAGCATGCCTGTGATACAGCAGAGGGCATGCAGCTCAGACATTTATAGTGTTAGTAAGCATACATCCCTGGGGTGCACACTACAGCAAGCAGGTGTCATATCAGTAGCCATGCAGTTCACACAATCATGGTAGTATGCATGCATCCTCGTGATACACCATGTGGCCCAGAACAGGATAACAGTACACATGGCTGACATGACCTTGACATGTAATCTGCTGACATGTGCATTAACATGCATACATGTTTGACACAATGGTGTCCTGACACATGTACAGCATCATAATGGGCTTCACATTGCAGTGTTGTGTGTATGCCCTACAGATAAAATGCATGTTTAGCAAATGTGCATGAGCATGGGAGGGTAGTGTGAGCCGTCTACATTGCTATACAGTGTGAAGTACACACACTGTGCCATTGCATGGCAACATGCATCTATGTTGCTGTAGAATGCATAATATGTACACATTGCATAGCCATAACTGCAACACAGTCGTGATGTTCAACAGATCGTATATGGTAGACTTCAGTGACACCTCCAGTAGCTGTGCACAGGCTTTTAGGTTTTCCAGTGTACCACATCAACTGTATAATCAGTCAACTAAGACTATAATTGGACCATGTGTGGACAGTGTGCAACAGGGTGTATACGCATCCCAAGTACTGTGTGGCTACATGTCTCTGGCCATCCCCCATGGCCATGTGTGCACATGTGTTGGCCAATTGTGTGTGATGGGCATCTTTTCCACATGTCTGTGTTGCCCCATATGACATACACCCATAGATGTCAGATATGTCACAATCCACAGGGATATGCAGACAACGGGTTGTATGTTTGGTATGTGGGATATAGGTCATGCGATAGTGTGACAATATTGCAGACAGAACACTAAATGTCTGGGACATGTCAGGTGGCACATCACAATGTGTGCACCCAATGCAGGGGCATATGACACAATGGTGACACCTGTGGGCTGCCCATATCACAGCTCACTGTGTGGTACTGTGTGTACCACACATGTTGTTCCAATGCATACTACATATGCCTCCATTGTAGAACACCTCCACCGTTGTATGCACAGCTGACCACACATGTTGCAATGACAAGTACTGTGGTTTCAAGTCGGTGTATCATTACATTTGTATATATTGCACATGGGTGGCATGTGTGAATGAAGGGTGGTGCGACCTGCATATCGTGACTGGAACAAACATCAGGTGTGCAAGTGTTAACTGGCCACATGGCAAATAGATCTACACTGTAACATGCCTGATACTGATGACAGTCTCACCTGCAATGGACCCATGTCTGTGCGGCACACCAGAGGTACCGGTATAGGGGTTTCACACCAGTATGAACATTATCCATGACTGTATGACAGCCACAGGTTGCACTGTGCATGTGAACACATTCACCTGTGTAATAGCATATAGTATGCACATGTGTGCATACACAACGTAGCATACTGTAGTATGCAGCATGTGTGTCCACATACCTTGCATATGTTGTTACTTTACATAATGTACAGTGACACATGCAACTACATGGGATATAATAGCCATATGTGCAGTACTGACTTACCAGGCAACTCCAGGCTCATTGGTTGGGAGACACCCACCTTCACGATGGCAGCTAGTGTTTCTGGATGCTGTTCCCTGGGTGTCCCCAGACTGGCCAGTAGCTCCTCGGTGTGTGTGAGTGGGGGCTGGGTTGGTGGCCCACCACCTGTTCCACCTTGTTCCCTGGCGATTGCAGTGGCACGCTGTTTTGCATGTCGTATCAGGTCCGTGCAGTGTCTGCGCACCTGCTGGTAGGTGCGGTTATGACCACCCACATCGTTCACCCTCCTGCATAGATCCTGCCACAGGTCATCCTGCTGCTGGGCATGCTGTGGCACATGGCTGAACAACAAGTCATAGTTGTCATGGAGCTGTGGGATGAGGACATCATCCTCCTGGCGGGTGTATGCTGGGAGGCGTGTACAGGGCATTATCTGTAAGACATAATGATGGTGACAGGTCACAGTTTCAGAGATGTACAGAGATACTGCTGCACATACATTTCTATGACATCTACTACATCTGCACAGTTATCTTTGCAAAGCATCATGACACTGACACGACTGACGTGTTTGTGTCACACATGTCACACCCATTATGCATTGGATATCATCACCATATATGTGTGTCACCTCATTACAGTGTACATACTCCATGTAAATGCTGTCTTGCTGTGGGCATGTCTATTTGCCTGCACTTGTGTTCTTACCTATCTGCACATGCTTCGATGTGTCCACGGTACTACTGTTGACCTGGATGCTGTGTATATGTCACAAATCAACACAGAGACACAGCCGTAATGGACTTGAGCAGTGACAATGCACACATACGCATGGACACCTGTACGTGCAAGTGTTTTGCCATATACATCTACACAGCACTGTACAACTGTTCAACATCCTGCCACGGTTCGCCTGTATTGCATATGTGATAGACATGGGACAATGGCTAGTCAGACGACATTCGCAGGGATGGTTATTAACCATAGCATGTGCGGGCATGGTTTCCAAGCTGTAACAGACAGCCATTGTGCCACCGCAAGGTGCATCAGTGCCACATTACTGATCCAGTCAGTTGATAGTACATCTACCATGCGGCCATCACACCATGTATGACTGGGATGACATGTGCAGCTTTGATGGACAAGGTTGCATGGTATGGTGGGAGTATGTCACATATATGGCACAGGGATCTGTCCAGCCTGTGGCGGTCCTAGTATTAGGACTGTGGCTGTCCATGACATATGTCATATAGATCAGGATATGGACATGTAGCATGTCCATCATCATGGTGTAGCAAATGTCCTTCTGCAAGGTAGACAGCATGCTGCATAGTGGAGGTGTGGATTGTGAAGGCTGGTATCACACATTCATGCATAGTCATTACCCCATACAGGTGGTATGTGATCCAATATTGGTCACCACAGTGCTGTATATGCCTGTCCAGTGATCTCCGTGCTCATGGATGGCACCCTGACATGACATGGGTACCTCATATGACTACCTAAGGGGCCTGGAGACGTCACCATGTCGGAGGGTGCACTGCACAGCACCATCCCTTACACAGTGTCCATAATGTTGACCACAGCCTAGGTAGTAGTTTATGGGTACAGGGATGTTCACCTAGCGGTGACACTGCTGGTATCATCCATTAGACTGTGCACATATGTCACACACCTCACCCACACAGCCCATTCTGTATGTTGTTCACAACACTGACACAGCTATACTGATAGGTCATGGCCATTCACAGCCTTACATACACAGATGCCTAACATTTGTCTGTGTGGTATGGGCTACAATGAGGGTGGGGTACAACACATTAACCCTGTTCTACTGTAGCTGGCACTGGTGTGCTGTGCACATGTCACTCTTGCACCTTTTGTAGTTGTGATTCTGTCAACAGGCCACTGGTGGAACACTCCTGTGACATGCAAAGGTATTTGTAATCAAATATCCGTGCTGTCTTGTACTGCTAACATCTACAGTGCTAATGGTTCATGGACATGCACACCATACTCAGCAGGGTTATAGTGCGGTGCCACCCTAAATGACTGTCATCACCACTTGTGGGTTGATATTATCCAACACCCTATCTGTATTGTATGGTCATGCTAGGCACTTGTTCAGAACTTGTGAGCATGTCATGAGCTACTGATTACTATAGCACACCATTTCCCACAGGTACACTGGCTGTCCTACACTTCCCAGCTTGCTTAAGGTACGACAGCTGTTGTACACACGTAACGTACATATCCTGTGGGACATGGTTGTATATACAGGCATGTCCAACTGTCACGTACCAGTGCTACTGCCTGACTATATGAGGGATATGTCGTACATGTGGCAATAGAGCAATTGTCTCATGTACACATTCAATGCCCACCTCCCAACATACAGCACTACTGTCTGTGGGGGATGCACTTCTGCAGCCGTGCTGGGGGCATAGCTCTCAGGTGTACCTCATTACGAGGGCATACCTCATTTGGGGTTCTAAAAGGTGCATGTTCCTCAAGGTTCCACATTGGAAGGGTCTGTCACACATTCATTGTTGTAAATAGTTTACCTGCTAGCCATGGCTAAATAGATGGGAATCATATTAATTCATTGGAATATCTTTTATATATGTAAGACCAGCCTATTTTAGCCATCATATGCCCTTCCTAGTTGACGCTGTTAGTAAGCCAGTTGTAAGTGTTCCATGTTTTGCCCATTTGTCACACAGTATGAGGGCTAATGTTCCTCAGTTTGGGGACAGGAGGTTGACAGCTATGGCTGGGGGTAATGCTGTCACCAACCCTGACTGCACCTGACAGTCATTTGGGGATGTGTAACATTCGCAACACACCCCACCCATCACATAGTCTCACATGATCTACACCACTGACCACACCTACGAGGACAACTTGTGCAGTACATCTCCATACTCACTGTAGTCACCAGAGGTAGCCCCCATCATGGAAGACAACATCACCAGCTTATAGCCCACAGACTCATGTGTGCCCATCACATACAGCCAATAGTGAGTTATAACATTCACAACACACCAGTCATAGCTGACTCTGTAGGGAGTCACACTGCAGTTCCACACAGCAGGCTACACAAGGCGTTAGTAAACACATCTTGCTGTCGGGTAACTGCTTCTGCAACATAACCTATGCACCCATGCCACACCTCACCAGGTACGATATGACTGTCATTCTCCATGTTAGTGTGACTGCCCTGTGATGCCACTTCACAGACTACGTGTGCAGGGACATGCAATAGCTCACCAGTCTTATAGCCCTGAGGGTGTGGGCCTAGCCCTGGGGAGCATTTTGCATTCGTTCGGACATGATACCACTGTACAATGACCGACTGTGTCACTTCAACAGTTGCCTATGCTCCTATTGTCATTCCACAGGCATGTGGTATCTGTCCGCTATGACTGTCCTGGTCAAACACAATGCTGTGGCACAGATGACTTGCACCTGTCAGCCCTGGGAGTACAGCTCACATGTAAGGCTCTTGCTGCTTCTATACTGCCTGTCTTGCACAGTTTCCAATAACTGTCACCGGCAGGACGGTAACTGGCAGGCACGAAATGGGGTCATGTGACACAATGCTTGCATCTTCCTCTGTGACACACGCAGGCAAGGCACACCTCATAATGCATCACTCAAACATCTCTGCAGTGACTGGGACCTGCCTCTAGGCTCTGCAGAGCACACCTGCAATGACAGGTTATAGACAGACCATACCTTTCAGGCACATACCTGGACTGGCACAGACACAGCTGAGGGGTTCCCATATCCCACTATGTTTTGCACACATCCTGGAAAGTTACTTAGCACAATGCATCAGAGGTGCTCCACGTGCAACTAACTGTGTCTGGGATAGCTATACATATTGTAACAAGCGACAGAGTCAACATCATACCCCATGGGTAACATACCTTCTATGTTGGTATAGTGGACATTGGGCCTCAGACAGCTACTACTGATGTGTGACTGACACTACCCCACACTTCACTGGGATAGCCACTCATGTACCGACACATCCATGAGTCATACCCTCCGCTCTGCTGGATCAACCCATACACACCACCTCCAAAACCTACATTACCCTTGGCATGAACACTACCACCATGTGACTGGTGTTACACACCTGGGGTTATCCCCTCATTGGTGGATTCTGAACATATGCTAATCGACCTTGTTAGCCACATCCCGGCAACACACCCATCACAGCATACACAGTACATGTGTACTACAACACCTACTACAGACGTCTGCTGACAGCGGTTGTTAACATCATGATACCCGTGCAGATGGAAAATGCACATACAAATGCTGACACATACCCCAGTGCACTTCATTAGTATGTACACAACTGCGTGGATCATGCTATTCCACACAGAGCCATGATGGTACACACCAGATAACAGACGCCACGCTGGTGGTCATGTTCCATGGACATATGATGTACAACAACAGGTGTAGGCTGTTGCACAGAGGTGTACATTCCCATGTGTGGGGTGGCTCACTGGTCAGCTGTGGTGGGGCCACAGGGTCCCTCATCACATACTCCAAGACTAGCTACGTAAACATGACTGCCACACATTCCGGGGTGTACCACCAGGCATTATGGTGGTATGTCAGTATTCGATGGCAACACCCACATCTGCTGTCACATACAACAGTCACTCAGGAACATTGCAGACCCAGGTGTTGTTGGCAACATGCTGGAGGATGGATTCAATGCTGGCATTACACCCTCTCACTCACTACAGGGCCGCAATCCACACATGGACATTGTGGTGTCCCTGTGGTCACACCTACACAGTACTGACCTACACTCTATATGTCCTGGGACACTGGCCCCATGTCACCTTCCAACGTCCCAGGCTGTGATGTCCACCAACCTCTGAATTACATGTCTCCCCACTAGGCCACCATATTCAGTAATAGCCTTGTTTCAGACATTGTAGCCCCTGAATGGCACACAGCAGCATTTATCACACTACACACAGGTGGCACCACATTGCACGAGTGGGACTATAGTCCTACACACCTGACTGGACTGTTCTGCATGGCTATGGGGCACATCATCAAGGACGTCATTCACAGAGACATTGTTGGGCTCCCATCCTTTGCTGCCACCTGGGTTGGGCTTGTTAAGGCCAGAGCATGGCCCCTACACATGGTGGGCTCCTTTCATACAGTTACCAGGGCAGTTGCTGATGGTACGGGAGTCCACACATCCTACATTGTCCTCTCATTGCCTTTCAGCACCATTCCCCATTCTGGTATTGACAACATACACATCCACCTGCACATCGTACCCTGTGTCTCAGGATGTTATGCTATGTGGCTCATGGACAGGACACACAGTGAAGCCAGCATACCATAGTACCTACTACATGTCAGGTACATTTTGCATACCACGGTCCACAGTCATAGGGCCCCTCATGTTCAATATATGCTTCCCTGTGGAACAGGCTAGCACAGGGGACTTTCCCTGCCTAGCTTTCAAACCCCTACATACCAAGCACCATGATTGATCCACCAGCTGATACTGACTCCAACCATACGGGTGTCGCTGTGACAGATACATAATATGACTATCATGGCATCAAGCTGCATGACACAAGGTGCATGCACATCACCTTTGCATTACACCATTCACCCACTATCACATGGATGGTAGTCCCCTACATACATATCACATTGTACATGTTTGCAGTACACACATATGTCGCATCCACTCCTGTGGTTACCGTATTGCCACTGTGGCGTGGATATCCTTCTACATGGCCACACCTATCTGTACTGGGTGTGTAGCTGGTACATAGGCACCCATTGTTCCTCTGAACTCAAGACATCTACACACATTCAAGGGTCCACCACCCCATTTAGGGTGTACCTTACACAACAGCTACAGCTTTACATGCCACAACATTAACACGCCATAACGTTTACTGAGCTCCAAAAGTTTAAATATGCGGCTGCACTACGGACACCACATCTGTACACATTTGCATACTACATACTCAGGGGTGACCTCTGCTGATCAGACAGGGCCCATGTCCACAACATTATTGCTGGATATAATCCTCATACACGACATAATGAGTGGGATGTGCTTCTGGGTTACATTCCCAAACTGGACACTCATCATGCTGTGGAACATAAGTCCTATTTACATCATGCAGGGACACTCAGTAGCACTGTTCATGTGATACCTTCCTTGGTGGTTGGGGGACACATGTAGGCCTGGGATCACTGCAGTGGCTGTACTGTGCAGAGGTGCAGGTGACACCTGGCTCTGCTGTTCACAGGACACTACCCTAGAGAGGTGCCACTAGTGTGAACACTGTAGTTGTGCTTACACATGGACTTGCCAGACTGCATAGTACCCCACTATGCACCTGTGAAGCTATTACATGTACTTTGTGCACGGTTACTTGGTAGCCCTTCCATTTAGATTAGCTATCATGCTATTACTATGTCCCATACCTACAGGCCATATGTATCCTGTTATTGTACATACCAATAGACGATACCTGTGGTATGCATGATATGCCTGTTATGCTGTGTAGAATATCTGTCATATCTACCTATAATACTATACATTACACATATTTCACATAGTATCCCATAACGCAAAGCATACTTGCACAGCGGGACCACCTTACATATGTCATTAATGTTATATGCCCATACACATGCGTGCTGTGACAGTATATCAACATATACTATCCCCTGCTATATCCTTGTTGGACATACCCTACCACTGATGGCGGGTTGTATGGCATTGTTCTGTTTAACGCCCTCATGTAGCATCCCTTGTGGTGTCTGTGCTGTGTACCTTGTGTCCCACTGCTGGACGCACAGTTTCTACAAGCGTTAGTATGCTCAGCAAGACATCACTACATAAATACCTTTCCCCACTTTGTGCATTGCGGACACGTTTAATTAATGCAAACCAGGCTATACATACAGTAAAACTAATTAATACAGATCATGCTATACATAACCTTACATATCGGGTGTTCTACATACCTTGTTGTTGTTACGGCAAATCGTTTCTATCTCTCTCACAGTGTTTCAACTGTTATTCGGTATGAGCATACGGTTTGAATGTCTGGCAAGTCATCCTTATATACGTCGATACCTGAAGCATGTGGATTCATCCCGCCAATTGGTGTTCCTGAGTGACTAATTACTTGCATATCAGCTGTGCAGCTACTCCATTCACCAATTACGTGGCAACAGAGGGGTATAATTGGATTCTCCACTTGGGTATTGCCTATTTGCCCTACCTTCGGGGAGACGGTCTGTATTGTGTTTTGTTATGTGTAACTGCAACTGCTATGCATGGAGAAAAGTATAGTTTGGATTCATGTCCCCCGTGGATTGTGTGTGACAGGTAGAGTATTTTGTTCAACATGTGGGTGCACCTGTCATCCCAACGTCTGATAATGGAGTATTGCAATCAAAACCTGTAACATGGCTGTTTGTTCCATTATACAACGCCTGCAATTTTGCATGACGCCTTTAATTGTGTCTCTCACACGGTATGTTGAGGGTTCTGCAGATGTAATTGACTGACTGGATGTTTGTGCTGCTATTACAGTCTGTATTGCTTTAGTTTCTAGTGTGGGGGACGTCGGTGGTTGTACGTAACATATACAGGTTTGTGGGCCTTGCATTTCTACATAATCCGTATATATGTGTGTGGGCTCCATCCCTAATTAGAGAGCTAACAGTTATGTTACGGGATTGTACGTTGGGCCGTTGTTAATTGGTTTCTATATCATCTGCAGGTGAGCTTGCTACTTGTATACCTCCGTAATTGCAGCGATATATCAGGGGATATGTGTAAGTGACAGCTATCCCTTGTATTTCTGGCCCAGATATTTGCAGTCATTGTGGTTGTGTTGTTAAAAGAGCTTGTTTGCCATGGGTTGCCACCTTTTCATATGGTCATTGTTGGACACTTGCGGGACACAAAGCGGTGTTTACAGGCCAACACGTAGCCACGGTCAGTACACAGGTTAGCACATACTTTTATCCTCACTACATACCTATTGTTGTGTGACTTTGGCTACTTATCATATTGCATGTAACATTTAAGTTTCTATTCTAACTATTAAATACGACTGTTACATTATATATGGGACATATTTATGTCCTACCATCTCGGACATTTGCCCTTTGTACTGTTTTATGTCAGGACACACCTGCCCAGGGTGGGGCTGTCCCTCCTACTGTGGGACAGGTAGTAACTGTATGCCTACGGCTAGCTATACCCACACCTACCGTACTGATCTGCCTCTGACTTGGCACTAACAAACACATGTTGCGGACACACACACATTACAGTCACACAGAGACGCACATGGCACCCTCAACGCACACTTACACAGACTACGGCACTCACAGGCACAGTTGAACACAGTACCTACGTGGACCGCGACACCGGCAGTGGTGACTAACTGTCCCTTCATATCATCATACTATTACTCGTGGATGTACTGTTCCGGTACTGTGTTCTATCGGTCTTTCAGCCTCGTGGTTACGCATGTCAGTATGTTACACATTCCATGGTTGGCAGTATCCTATTTATTTGTACCTCCAAGTTGTTATGAATGTCGTTGATCTATCTATTATATTTGCAGATATCGCTGAATCCATCTATATCACCATATATCCCTCCATTAACCTTTCTATCTGTATTATATATATGCATATGTGTACATATATATATATATATATATATATATATATATATATATATATATATATATATATATATATATATATATATATATATATATATACATATATCTATATATATATATATATATCTATATATCTATATATATATATATATATATATATATATATATATATATAGCTATATCTATGTATATCTATATATATATATATATATATATATATATATATATATCTATATATGGATATATATATATTTATATATCTGGCGGGGAACGTGACAGGCACACAGCACCACATGCTGTAAGGCTCATGTACTGTTCAGGTGTTGGCATTCCGTGTTCCACTGGCTGTTGTGTTTACAATGTTTGAGGGCTGCCTATGTAGGAGTCACACATTGGGCCACCTATACATTACAATTTACAGGTGGTCATGTTTGTGTGCCATCCATTTTACTGTGTGTGGAGGTGGAGAGGTGTCAGTCCGTAGGGGCCTATACTGTCAGAGTATGTGCTATACGTTCCCTCTTTGCCAAGGCATAGGCATATTGGGCATGCCTCAGTCTGCCTACTGGGGCTGGCACAGTGTGTTCATGGTCTGAATCCCACTGTGCCTGTAATGGCCTTGGCAATTGCAGTGGGCTATGAGGGCCTTCACCATTTTGTCCCTGCTGCAGCTGCTTCTGCAGGATCATATTATGTAGCATGGCGCATACTATGATGATGTGGGCACATGTGCCTGGAGAGTACTGCAAGGCTCCACCAGATGTATCCAAGTACCGGAACCATGATTTCAGCATCCCGAACACACGCTCTATGATGATTCTGGTTTGTGTGTGTGCCTCATTATGGCATTCTTGCATGGGTGTGTGTGCATTTCTGATGGGAGTCATCATCCACGGCTCCAGTGCATAGCCAGCATCCCCCATGAGATGGCCATGTGGGATGTCCCCCCTGACAAATACCTGATACAGCTGTGAGGCATGCCAGATATGGGAGTCATGGTAGCTACCAGGGCTGCCAGCACACACATCCATGATAATGCCCTGGGTATTGCACATGACCTGGCAGTTGATGGAGTGGAATCCCTTGCGGTTTATGTAGCGCCTACCCTGCTCACTGGGTGGTGACTTGATTTGTATGTGCGTGCAGTCTATCGCACCCAGTACCTCCGGGTATTGTGCCACACGGTGGAAGTGGTGCATATTGCTGGCCAACTCCTCCTGAGTTCTGGGGAAGTATATCTGATCATTAGCATGTGGTAACATGGCATCCAGGAACTGGTGTAGTACCCTGGATGCTGATGCCTGTGAGATACCCATTATATCTCCAGTTGGCCTTTGAAAGGTACCTGTGGCCAGTATTCGCAGGCTTACACATACCTTCGTGTCCACTGGGTTGGGTTCCCCTCTGTTGTTTCTGGTTCTCAGGCGTGGCCGGCACAGCTCCACTATGTGCTGTAAGATGTCCCTGTCCACCCTGTAATGCTCTACTATCTCCAGGTCATGTAGCCCCTGGTAGGTTACCCTTGGTCTGAACACTCTCCTTCTCCTCCGAGGCCTGCGGTGGTTGTCAGCATCATCCTCCACAACACTGTCAGTCTCTAACACATGCTGATGAATCACAGCTATGGCAGCTCCCAACATGTACATTTTAAAAGTTCCCCGTGTGTTTACACCTATGGTGCGGTGTTTGGGAATACACAGGTGTGTGTTGGGTGCTTTCACACTTTATACTATTGTGCTGTGAATACCGATGATGTCATAGGGTGTGTATGTATGATCGTAGATACAGGTTATCTTATGTGTTTTACTGCCGGAACTACAATTGTGGTGCCTTTGGTGTTGAATTTGCCTGCCGTGGATTACCTCTTGACCTTCCCTTTACATTTCTGCACGTTGCACCTACTATTTTCTGGCGTGCATCCTGCAGCCTACTTTCATTTGTACTTTCCTGGACCTGGCGTATCTTGCGTTGTGTGCTACTGCCGGTCTGCTGTCGGTTTGCTTTGCTCTGCTGTGTCAGGTCTCCTATCTTTGCAATCCAATACCTCCCCTCCTTTCTTTGCATTCCAATGCCTCCCCTATCCTGTTTTGCAGGTTTCTGCAAGCAGACATGTCAGCTGCCGTCGATTGGCCTTCGTGGGTTGATTGGTGTTGATTGCTCATTAGTACTCCAATTACCCTACTTCCGCATTTCCTTCTTTTCTTCCCCTGACCTTCCTGTTTCTGCTATTGTTTGCGGCGCGTGCATCTGATTACTGGGTTTCGGGCATGTTTTCATCCTCGTACACATGCGCTTTTGGGCACCATGTGTGCTCTCAGCTAAACGATTCCTCCCCACCCCTGTCCTGCGGCTTTGCTTAGCAACGGACAGGCCAGATTTGCAATGCTCCAATGTGCTTACTGCTACGGTGGCACACCCCTCTGCTGATGTCATGTATCTCCTCTGAGCCACTCCTCAGTGTTATACCGCTGCGCCGTATGGTACAACCTTCATCCAGCGGGATATTTGCGATTCAGTATTATCTGCCTCATTTGCATGGCATTGACTACTAATTCATAGTTACCGCGCCGAACACTATTGCAGGCCCTTAGCAACCCTTGCACCTTGGTTGTGGTGTTCCATGCCTACCATTGTGTATTATGCTGTAAACCTGGTTTCTATTACGTTGCGATTTTATGACATTTTTATATTATTTCTTTATGTTACAGCTTCCGCACACATGCCCTGCGGTTGTGCTGTGCGTTACTGTGGACATGACATTAAATGTTGTTATTTATGTGTTGTGCATCTTTTCTTATGCCATTGGCTGTGTATTTTGCCATTGGCATATGTTAACGTTGTGATACCTGGGTCTGGCCCTCTTCCATAGCGCCGATGTTCTGTTTAGGAAAATGTAAACCGTGTTTTTTGGTTTACATTTCCGTGGGCTTACGCTATGCCTGCACCACTTCATGAATCGCTATATGCCTTCATTTGCATGGTGCAACACTGCACATGGGTTGATTAGCATACCTACACCGGGGGCTGTGCAGTTCTGGCATACGTCGGTAGTGCACGTGGAATTGGATCGTACCTGAATCGCTCGACAGCCATATTTGACGTTATACCGCCTACGCTATGCCTGCGCCTGGCACAAGCTTCATGAATCCTGGGGCTTGTCTTTGTTGAATAAAGTGTTGCCCAGTGCTGCACAGAACACTGCCATGAATTATCAAGCTATCTATATGTGTATCAGTATCTATAGCAATATATATATATATATATATATATATATATATATATATATATATATACATACACACACACACACACACACACACACACACACATACATATAGACATAGCTTTAGGTGCAGATTCAGTAAAGCCTACATGGTCTGCTAAAACCATGTGTGCATCACGGCTGAATGCACACATGGTAGTGTGGCGTTTTATATTCAGTAAGCAGCTCTACATGGTTTGTAGAGCCTCACAAAAGCAGTATATTTGTGGCTTGCTAATTACAGCATAAGCAGCTGAACTGTATGCTAATCAACCAATCCAAAATGGAAGTGCTATTCAACAAGCTATAAAGCAATCATGTAGACCTTATTGCTGGTTTTCCCTGGGAATTCCAAAACCTATATGGAATACAGCCAAGGACAGTAGGCTACACAGAAAGAATGTTAGGGGCTGCTGTTACTCTAATTCGTGTGCATGTGCAGAAGGCCCATGTCTATGCTGCTTCTGCTAACAGACAATGGCCAAGAAGGAGAAGGGTTTTTAGACCCTGTTTAACTTTTCACAATCTGCATGAGATGGAAATTATAGAGTGCTACAGGGTGCATAGAAACACACTACAGGAACTCTGCAACATCTGTCATCCTCAACTGAGAGCATGGGCAAACCAAGGGGAACCAATCTCAGTGGAGATTAAGATATGTGTAACACTTAGAATTTTAGCTACAGGAATCTTCCAGAGACCAACAGGGGACATGCTGGGGGTATCACAGACATCAGCATCCAGGATCCTCCATCAGTTCCTGAATACTATGCTACAACATGCCAGTGGGTACATATATTTTCCCCAATACAGCTGAGGACAGTGCCAGAACTATGCAGGAGTTCTACCCTGTAGCACACTACCCTCAAGACATTGGTGCCATAGATTGTACACATGTAGAAATCAAAGCACCAGCCAGGGAACAGGGAAGGGTGTATATAAACAGAAAGGTCTACCACTCCATTAACTGCCAGGTTGTGTGTAATGCTAAGGGAATCATCCTGAATGTGTGCTGGCAACCCAGGCAGTTACCATGACACACATATCTGGCACAACTGTCAACTGTATGAGATGTTTACTGGGGGAGATGTCCCACAGGGTCATTTACTGGGGGATGCAGGTATGTACTGGAACTGTGACTGATGACGCCCATCAGAAATACACACACACACCAGCTGAAGAATGCTATAATGAGGCACACGCAAAAACAAGAAATATCATAGTGCATGTGTGTGGGCTGCTGAAGTCATGGTTTAGGTGCCTAGATACATCTGGAGTTTCCCTGCAGAACAATTCCCTTATATGTGCCAAAATCTTCACAGTCTTTTCCATCCTTCACAATATCATTCTGAGAAAACAGCTTCAGCAGAAACAATGATGGGAAGAGGCATATCCCACCACCACTGGCAAGGTCCCCACAGCCACATGCAGGTGAAGAGTCAAAGGGGGAACCACCAGATGCTGCGAGTGTAGGCGGATATTGGCGTGCACAATATGCCCTCGCACTGGCCAAGAGGCAACAGATAGCACACACACTGACCACCTAAGGGGCTAAAACCTTCATCCTATACACAATACAGCAATATTGATGGTAGACAATGCTCACAACCCTTTACTTATCCATGCATTGCTTCTGTGATGTTAGCATCACTCAGACGTAGCACTGAAGTAAAACACTTGTAACTGCTGGACTACCAAGGTAAATGTTGAACATGGAATAGGAAAATAAATGCATAAAAACAGAAATGAATGTCAGATCCTTGCATACTGTTACTTGCTAATGTAACTAAGTAGAAGCCGTGTGATTTAAGGTTGTTGTGTTTGTATCATGTCACACACAAACCAATGTTTGGCCCAAAACAAGGAATACCAATGGAGTACTGCATTGTGTATCATGGAAATAACAGGGTATGACTATACAACTGCAACAGTAAAACTCTTGAAACACATTTTTGCTGTGGCAACACACAAATGGTACTTGGTTGCCCCATCCCCAAAAAATAACAGTCTGTAGAATCCAAGGAATACCACATAATTCACTCCTTATAAATGTTTTCCACATAATTCTCACAAAATGTGTACACATTTAAAACATAAAAGTCAACTGTATACAGTTGCTTGTCACCTCTCACTGTGCCCAACACTCCCCTGGAGGTGCCTATGGGCCATCTAAGAAGCATAACACCCCAATGTCATTGACAATATGGTACTACAGAACATTTCCATGAAATAACATAGAAGACTGTTTTAACAATAACACGTGATGACAGTTAATAAGGCTGTGTATCTGTGAAAGTAATGCTTGTCAAAATAACTGCCTATGCCAAGAGTGAACTATAGTAAGTGCATAAAGACAAAAGTTTTCCTTTTCTAATGCATATATATGAAATATTTATTTGTAACATGTTCACAAATCCATCATGCACTTGAAAAAATGCAATATCTTTGCAACATCAGAAGCTTTCTGTACACAGACATCAAAAGGAATACCAGCTGCTTTTTTGTTCTCCATATACACAATTCCACACATCTTCAAGTTCCCTAGCTATGTGGTTAACTTCTTATGGTGCAGATTCAGATGCCTGAGCATGGTGAAGATGCAAATGAGGTATGAAGTCATTAGAATTGCTGAATCTCAAACATTATTCGTGAAGCAGATGTAAACATAGTGTAGGCACTGCCTCAGTGTTTGTTGAAATGGATTGCAACTGTTAATGCTAAGTGGGAAGGAGAAGTTCAGACTCCTTACCTGCAGTGGGTGCGTCAGCCAGGATACACTTACAAAGTGTAGAAGTAGCTGTAGCAAGGTTTTAAATGGAAGTGAGCAGCACGCACTTCTCAGTTTCTGTTCACTAATATGCAAACTCCCCTGCCTTTCTTCAAAACTGTATATTATTGTCATGTAATATTCTCACACATTTTAAGGACAATGATACAAAATGCCCTACGGACTACATGTAGGAGAGAACAGCACAGATAAGAGAAGAATGAACACAATACAAAGATAAGACAGAGTTCCGTTACTGCAAATAATACTCATAAATGGTTCAGTCATCACACTAAATATGTAATTAACACATGTACAAACAATTCAGAGTCTACAAGTGTTATATGTCTTGTTAATACTGTGGATGAAATGGGTCTTGCCGCTGTGCACAATGATTTCCATTCTTGCTGCAAACTGTTTCTGTGGGAAAAAGGGATAAAACACCCTTACTGTGTTTTGTAGGTTTATTGGTATGACAGTTCAAATCTAGACTTGTGTAAAAATATTTCATGTCTACTAACATTTATTTTATAATGTTATTTGATTTTTTTTTAATACCACTGTTTGTACAAGTGTCTTAGCACAAACATAGGACATGGATAAATAAAATAAATGTCATGTAATTTCTTCTATGATAATCAATACATACGCTACACATGTGAATCACATGTGTGTCTTCTAACCATGGTGATCCACACAGTATATACTATCTGTAGATTATGGTTCAAGTCCCCCATCTGTCCCTTTAAGTATTAAACCTAAGAAACACTGCTCACAAAGATAAAACAATGTGAGATTTGCTTTTCATGCTTCAGCATCGCTTACCATCATGCAAACCTGGACTAACAGCCCACATACAGAGCAGACAAAACACCTGCAGGCAGGATGCAGACATTCTCAGTTTCAAAAATGATACATTGTTGCATCTTTTGCTTTCCATCGTGCAAACCCACTAAGCACTGCTGCATGGCAGCTAGCAACCTTCTCAACACCTGCAGGTCTAGAACACCTGCAAAGAAAAAGCAGATAGTAGATAATTTCAAAACAGATACAGTGTATCCTGTATGTTTTGCTGCCACACAAACAAGCTAAATGGCATTGCGTGGCGGTTAACACACAGAATTTAATAATGAATATGAAAATATCCAACTGTTTTTAGCTATTCCTGTGACAGCAGGTGTAAGTGCATGGCTGCAGCACAGATGACCCTGGGTTCTAATACATCAAATTCGATTTTACTTTATATTAAAACTCACAAGAAAAAAAATGATTACACACTCCCAATTTTATTAAGGGTTGTACACTCAATTTTAATAAACACTTAAAAAATTAAACATAATTATAAATAACAATAAGTATGTATAGCAGTGGAGCTCATATGAATTATTTGGGTCTACTTTATTTGCTCGAAGTCCGAGAATATCAAATACGATATTCTCGACACGAGTACACCAAAAGTGCAAAACATCGAAAATGTATATGGAAATCTCTGTAGGTGGAGATTTCCATTTACTTCAATGTAGTGCGATCTCGGAATTGGTATATTTAAGTAGTGTGGGGGGTACAGGGGGGGCTCGCCCACCCCCGCCTACACTAGTTTAAATTTTTTTTTTTGGAATTCGATTGTTTAATAGTTCGATGCATATGGTTCGATCCATATGCATTCAAGTTATTAAACTTTTGAGGTCCTAAAGTAGACCCAAATTATTTGTGTGATGGAAGGTATACTGACTATTTTGTTTCTCTAATTATAATTGTGTTCTTTGACCATGCATGACCTTCAGACTTCAATAATACTCATACACACATGAATATGTAAGCCGGGTCACACAGATACACGGTTAACCCCTCAATTTGTTGTGTATTTATATACAATTCATGAGTATGTCTGAGAAGCACTTCTTCTGTGGCAAGGATGAAAAATGACCACTGTGGAAGAAAATGTTTTCTCTCTTAAGCCTAGGTTTGAATCCCACTTTGTAAAAATGTTATCACTGTGTAATGCCACGCATAAAATATGTCAAGGTATCCATTTATACCCCCAGTACATTTGCAAAGTTAAATCACCTAAAATCAACAGCAGCAAACAAACCTAATGCCAAGTGTCAGATCCAGTTTTAAAAAACTGCTTTCCTCTCTGTTTGGTACTGTTGCACAAATGCAGTTGGCATCATTGTTCAGGTTTGCACACTGCCAGTAAACACAAAAACATACATTGGTGGGAAATCATTCTTAACTGCTATTGGACTCCTTGAAAAGTGCCACAGCCAAAGGCTCTTGCAGGAGAGACTACACCGACTCCCAGTACAAGTCTGAGACATGGAACAGTCTGGTCAAGGCTATCTCCAGTGTGACTGGCATTCCACGCACTGGAGAACAAGGGTAGGCATAATTTTAATGGCCTGAAAAGGCACAAGCGGGATACACTCAACCAGTGGCTGGATGAATTCAGGACTGCTGACATCCCACAGTTGTGTAAGTATAATAGATAGAAAGCTGCATATAGGCAAGGCTGGAATGCATAATGCTCTTTTCTTGTTCTCTTCTCTTTATTCCACAGCCAACCAAGAGATTATGATGAATAGAGATGCCCGTGCTGAGTGTTTAGAGAGACTGAGGGAAGCAAGGGGTATGTATGCAGCACAGCATAACTATTATTTTAGCTTAAGTATTGCTCTTCTATACAGTTGTAGCAAAGTAAGCATGTATATTCTAACTGTAAAACCAAGCATGCATGCTTTAGTCTGTAGCACAAAGTGACTGTAGGAGTGAAGTCTACTTCTGTAGCCAAATGTTGTGGGTTCAAATATCACAAGTAACAAATATATAGCAAAATCCTTTAAAAATATTACATAATTTAATTTCAACACAAGTGGCATAAATGCCCTGCAGTTAACTTAACCTCATCACTTTTCCTAAAAAAGGCACTATGGGGGAGGCAAGAGCCTTTGCCAGAAGCCTGAAGCTCAAGTGAGACAGATGTAGGCCACCTCTGGCAAAACATCATGGTCTGCTGGTCAAATCTTCATAGGCTGTCCGGTACTGGATCCTCCTGGAATGACACCAGAAACTAAGCCAGTTGTTAAAGTTAATAATTTTCTGTTTGTACTGAGGCATCATTTTGGGTGAATGCAGAATGCTGCTTAAGGCTATGGACATACCTGCCTAGGACACATAGTCAGCATGCTCAATCATGTTTCTCTTCATATAGTCCAGGGAGATGCATCTCAAGTCATTCATGCCAACATGGACTATGACCGTCATAACAGTACCTGTTGTTGAGAGACTTGAGTGTGTGTGATATTGCAGATTCTGGCAGACAACTAACCATGACTTTCTCCTTATCCAGCCTGGTGAGAGGCACATCTGTGTGTCTAACAATGGAGTTTCCTATGACTAATATGTTGGGTTTATTGTTAAGCCTTAGTGGCTATGAGATACAGGTGTGTGGACTCTGCATGGTATGTGATGTAGAGGGCTGTGGAGATCATGTGTGGTTTTGCCTCAGAGGTCTCATTTGTTTGGGTACGTTTTTGTTGAGGACTTCCACATATGTGGGTGTGTGTTGTGTAGGTGTGGGTGGTGTTTGAGGTGAAGTGTTTGTGTTGACAATCTTCTCAGTGCCAGATATACTGGCTTGTGAGGGAGAGAGCATAGACTCTAGGTTCCTAATGTAATTGCATTTCTCACAAATTGTGTTCCTATGTGTTAGTAGTAGATGGTTGTCCATGTACATGAGGCAGTTGCTACACTGTTTCAGGATACCCATATCAACCAGAATGGCAGGAGAAACTGAAATTGTCTATCCATCTTTGGCAGAATATGAGGAAGAAAGGCCAGGGAGAGCTAAGGGGTAGGCCTAAAGCCCAAGTGCTTAAACCAAAACTAAGAGGCTTAGAATAAAACTTACAATTTAAACAGGCTATAAACAAGCAGTAATAAATGCAACAGAAAATATGCAACTGAACACTTTAGAGAACAAGCAGCAAGTAGCAGAAAAAGCAAGATGAAGTAATAGAGTACAGTAAAAGCAGCTGAATAAAGTTTTTTTATATATAAAGGGGGAGAGTGGAAGAACAGAAGAATAATTCAAGGTTAAGGAACTAAGGGGTTTGACCTTCTGAAATGATCTCTGTATTAGGTAGAATGAGCTAATGAGATGGGACTGGAAGGAGTGTCCCAGATCAAATTTACAGTAGGGGTGGGCAACTGCAAAATCGACCAACTTTAAGAACACAACAGCAGCTGGGTGGGAGAAAAACTAAATTCAGCCAGAGGTCAGCAAATATATAAGTACAGACACAGATAAGTAAATAATTCAGTTAAGCAAATAAATAAAAACAGTGCAGTACTGTTAAGAAACACTGAACAATTAGCTAAAGTGCAAAAAATATACTTATATCAGCTCTGTATTTCCAGATTGTTTAAGAAGCACTCTCAGTCAGGCATAATGGGGCTTCTAGCAAGATAAGCAGACATTCAGACAAAGGTAATATTTTTATACCAGCAAGATAAAAGACCCTTCCAAAGCCTAGCCTTAAGGCAATCAGATAACACAAAAGCTGTTTGACCAGTGTTTCTAACCTGGAATGAGTTCACTACAAACTCCCTGCTGCCCTAGAGAGCTATAAAGGACCCCCTATGTGGAACCAGTTAGTTCAAGCTAAAGTGCTGTGCCAAATCCCTTAGAACAGAAATAAAAATGTCAGCAAAGATCAGGAAACAAAATTCAGCCAGAGGTCAGCAAATATATAAATGCAGCGACAGATAAGTAAATAATTCATCCAAGCAAATAAATAAAAGCAGTTCAGTACTGTTAAGAAACACTGAACAGTTAGATAAAGTGCAAAAAAAGAAGTTATGTACTCACCATAATGTTCCATCTGAGTAATTCTACTTCATTCGTCTTCAACCTGTGGGTACTGGATCCATATCGGATCCGAGCCAGCAAGTTCACTCATATCTGTTCCAAGCTCCTCCCCTTACCCATAATACACCTCCACTACCTTCCAACCCCTAGATCGTGTTTGCTGCCACTTATACTGAGAACCTGATCTCCAAAAACACCTTACACACCTAAAACTTCAGCCAAACAGGCTGTCCATATGGTAAGGCCAGGGGGAAGGAGGGAGGGATGGTTGAAGACAAATGAAGTAGAACTACTCCAATGGAATGTTACAGTGAGTACATAACTTCTTTATCTGAAGTAGTTTACTTCATTTGATCTTCAACCTGTGGGACAGAGTCCCCAACTACTAAACTCCTGGGTGGCCCTCATGGAAGGATATTCCGGAGCACCATGGAACCAAAGGATGCTTTACTTCTAGAAATCAAATCCAATTTGTAGTGAGAAATAAAGGTATGAGATGAGGACCAAGTAGCTGCAGAACAAATATTATCCAATGAGACTCTTGACCAAAAGGCCGCAGAAGTAGCCATTGACCTAGTCGAAAGAGCTTTCACCTGACCCGGAGGAGACAAAACTTTATCCTTATAGGCCTGAAGGATGCACAAGGAAATCTACCCAGCAATAGTGACCTCAGAGATAGGTTTACCCAAAAAAGGTTTAGAGAAGGACACAAACAATTGATCAGATTTATGAAAGATTCTAGTCCTGTGTAAATAAAATTGTAACTCTCTATGAACATCCAACAAGTGGAGTCTGTATTCTGTTTTGTTAGCAAAATTTGGAAAAAAACAGGTAATTTAATGGTCTGATTAATGTTAACTTGTGATGTTACCTTAGGAAGAAAGGACAGATTGGTAAGAAGGGAAACCCTGTCCTTATGGAAAATCATGTATGGAACTTTAATAAACAATGCTTGCAGTTCTGAAACCCTTTTAGCAGAGGTGATAGCCACTAGAAACACTGTTTTCCAAGACAAAAACTTAAGATCCGTAGTTGCTGCAGGTTCAAATGGCCGAGCGACCAAAGCTTGAAGAACCATAGTAAGGTCCCATGGGGGAAACAGGATCCTTGACCAGGGGGTGTAATAGGAAAGTACCTCTAATAAAGGTTTTATACAGTCTGGAAGAGGCTAGAGAAGCAGAATTCTCACCCACATGAAAATGAGAGATGAGGGCTAGTTAAACTTTGATAGTAGAACAGCTTGCTCCTTGTTGAAAAATATTTGCTAAAAAATCAAGAATAGCAGGAACAGGAGCTGTGAAAGGGTAAAAAACTCCTTTGAGAAGCCCAAAAGAAAAAAACTTTTCCATTTGCTATGATAAACCTTCCTGGTGGAAGACTTATCAGCTGCCACCAGAATAGACCTGATTAAAGAGGATAATCCAGGAGACCTAGCAATTAGGGGAACTGGAGCAGCCAAGCCACGAGCTTCAAACTGTCCAGGCTTGGATGAGGAACCCCTGAGGGGTGTTAAATAAGATCCTGAATGGGATCCAAGATCCAAGGTGGAGCCAGAAGATGAGACCAAAGAAAGGGAAACTATACCTGGCAAGGCCAAAACAGGGCAATGATGATCACTTTGACCACCAGTTGACAAGCTTTCTGTAGAAGCCTTGGAATAAGAGGTACTGGAGGGTAAGCATACAGAAGACCAAGAGGCCAAGCATGGACTAGAGGATCTCTGGGGACTCCCCCAGCTGGAGCTTCAGAGTAAAGAACTCGCTGCACTTCTCATTGGAAGGAGATGCAAAGAGATCATAGCAAGGCTGACCCCACTCCAGAAAGATCTGCTTTGCTACTGAAGGATTCAGAGACCACTCATAAGGCATCAGTATAGTCCGACTTAACCTGTCCACTAGGATGTTGGACCATCCCGGAATGTGCATTGCTATCAGAAAGCAACTGGTGGAGATCACCCATTTCCAAACTCTCATGGCCTTGTGACAAAAGGGGTAAGACCTGATCCCTCCCTGTTTGTTGACATACCAGACCCCCAACATGTTGTCTGATTGAAATGCAATGGTTCCCAGAGGAAGAAAGGCATGAAGGGCCTGCAAGACCAAAAGGACCTCCGTCATCTCCAGAACGTTTACATGCAAACTGGTCTCCATAGAGGACCACAGGCCTTGGACTGTCCTGCCCAAACAATGCCCCCCCCACCCAAGTTGGGAGGTATCCATGGTCACTGTGGCTTGGACAGGGGCTGGAACAAAAGGTCATCCCTCCAGGATTTCCAGAGAGTACATCCACCAAAGAAGGGATGACCTGCAGACTTGACTGAGGTGTATTGGATATGATAATGGAAGATCCAACAGGGACCATTGCACTGCTACAGTCCACTGTAGTACTCACATGTGTAATTGGGTGCATGGAAGAAGTGTTATGGTCACTGCCATAGAACCTAGGGCCCTCAAAACTGATTCTGCCGATGGAAGGTGAGAACGGTAGATCAGGGAAGCATGCATCCTCAGGTTTCGAACTCTCTCTGTGGTCAGGAAGATTTTGGACTGTAGTGTGTCTATCCATGCCCCAATGCAGTCTATCACCTGGACAGGATTCAGAAGAGATTTGGATGCATTGATTGTAATCCCCAAATGAAGTGCAAGCTTTAGGAAATAATAACTGGTTTGACAAAGTAGATGCCTGGTGGGAGCAGTGATGAGTCAATTGTCCAGGTATGGGTATATCTGAATCCCCTGAAGCCTCAGGTGAGATGCTACTAATGCCATCACTTTGGTGAACACCCTGGGGGCTGTGGTGAAACCAAAGGGTAGGGCTCGATATTGGTAATGATTGACTCCTAGCCAGAAGTGGAGGAACCTCCTGGAGATTATGTGCATCTTTATGTGATAGTAGGCATCCTGGAGGTCTAGTGACCACATCCAGTCGCTCTCTTGCAGGTACGGCATGATGGACTGTAAGGTGACCATCCGGAACTTTTCTTTGGCAACTGACAGGTTCAGGGCAGATAGGTCCAGAATGGGCCTTAAGTCCCCCATTTTCTTTGGCACCAAAAAGAACCTGGAGTAGATGCCCGATCTGGACTGATCTGGGGAGACGGGTTCCATGGCTCATTTCTCTAGCAGCTTGGAAATTTCCAGTGCTGCTGCCTCCCTTTGCGTGGGTGGTGTTTGAGAGGTATGGGAGGAACCACAAATAGGATTGAGTATCCTCTGGATATAATCTGAAGCACCCAGCGGTCTGATGTTACGGAGTCCCATGCCACCAGGTGCAATGACAATCGACCCCGACTGCCTCCATAGTAGAGCAGTTGGGCAACTCCTCAGGGTTGCTGCACAGACCTGTCCGAGAATGGTTCTTGAGACCCAAAATCCCTCAGACCCCCTCTGTCTCTGGGCCGGCATCTATCCTGTCCCCCTCTGCATCTGGGGGAAGAAGAGCCCTGAGTGTCCTGGTAATACTGAGACTTCCAGAACCAGATCTTCTTTTGCCCTCTCAGATTCCAGGAAAAGGATCTTTGTGGGTTCAAGAAGTGGATCCCGATGGCAGACAGTGTCTTCTCGTCTTTCTCACTCTGCACCAAGGTCTCTTTGACGGTCTTACCAAAAAGGGTAGAGCCGTCATAAGGGGCGTTGGCAAAAGACACCTTGAAAGGTTCTGCAAACTGACATAATCTGAGCCAGGCATTGGACCTCATGGACATGCTAGACCCAGCTGCCCTAGCCACTCCTTCAGTAGCATGCAAAAGAAGTCACATGGACATGGAAACTGCTTTTAGAGTGGGCATCCTTGTGGAGAACATGTCTCTGTCCTCCTGCGACATGGACTTAGGGGGAGACTCAGCCAGTTCCTTTACCAGGTCACTCTGTAGTCTAGTAACGTGGACCAGGTAGTTCAGCACCCTAACGAAAAAGGTCGCTGACGCATAAACCTGCTTCCCTAAGTGGTCCATCATCCTAGACTCTCGGTCAGGGGGATGAACCGAGGAACTCTCCTGGGCTAGTTCCTTTTTGGTGGCTGCTGCTACCACCATAGTGTCTACAGGGAACCCTTTGTTCCACGCAGGTCTATCAGAGGGAGGGCAAAAAAATTTGTCTGGACATTTCAGGATTGGTTCCATGGTGTCTGGCTCCTTCCAGACCCGTGAGGTGACCAGGTCCACCAGGGGATCTGTGAGAGGGGACACCCAGGTAGTAGATGGGCCTATGTTGAATGCCTCCAGGAACACTGATTCATCAGAGGAAGGTTTGGGTGCAGACCAACCTCCCCGCTGGCATAGGATTTCCATGATGTCTCCAAAGGAGACATCCTTGGGAGGTGATCTGGGGGAACCTTCCCCATCATCCAAATCCATGTCCTTGGTGAGGGACTCGGGGGAGTCCAAGTGCCTCCTCTTACATGTATGCTTGTGAGGCACGTCTCCAGTGGGGCTCTCTGGGGGGAACTCGCAAGCCACTTGTTCCTCAGGGGGAACTGCCTTGTGCTCTTCGAGCATGGGCTGTCCCTCTGGTAAAATTATGTGATTCATAGACAAAGCCAAGGGAGTCGGGGTGGAGTCCAAGGAAATAGTCAAGAGTCTTGATCCAGTGGAGAGAACCCTTTCTACCACATCAGACGCTGAGGGAGAACATGCCTCCTGGGCCACCAATAAGGAAACCACTCTCCCCGGATCCGAAGTGAGAATCGGAGCTGGGCCCAAACTGGACGGAGCTCCGAGGGGGGGAACTTGGCCTGACAATGCCGGAGCCAATGGAAAAAGTTTCACACCCTTGGATATGACACCTGGGCTCCGGCTCCAAGAGCCACTCGGATCCGAATTGGTTGGATCTGACATGCTCCAAGCAGGTGCCAGCATTGAGGAGACAGGTATCGTTGGCACCAACCCCCTGACTAAGGCCATCCTCAGATCCAAGTACTCCGAACCTAGTGGTTGGATCAGAGAAGGAGAAAGTGGCATGAAGAAAGGAAGTGAGCTCCCCCCTCCAGAGGGAGAGGGGGCTGGCAAGACTCCCATCTGGATTTGTGTATGAGTGAACCTCCTCATCATTTTATCCATGTTGACTTCGGAAAGGCTTCAGGTGAACCACAACAAGGCCACAGATACTGAACTGGCGGGTCGAGGAACCGAGGCCCTAGATGGTGGTCGTGGCTCCTCCAGCTCAGAGGAATATCTGGGAGATCGGAGCCGAGGGGAGTCATGGATCTTAAACTGACTTTGGTGGGAGTTGAAGTAGAAAGGTCTGGGGACCTCTTGCATTTTTCGAATCTGTGCTCTCTCTACTTCTCTCTGCCTTTTCTGAGATCCGCTTCCGCAGGCTCAGAAATGGGAGGGTGAGTCCCAGCCTGAAAGGGAGGAGAAAAAGAAGTT
The DNA here is from genome assembly GCF_019279795.1 of Protopterus annectens. Taxonomy (NCBI): domain Eukaryota; kingdom Metazoa; phylum Chordata; order Ceratodontiformes; family Protopteridae; genus Protopterus; species Protopterus annectens. Next base: position 607,551,291 of record NC_056745.1, read on the forward strand.
ATGTCTTACCATCACATTCCATCTGAGTTGTTGATCTTCTTCCAGTCATTACTGATGGATTCGGTTCCGAGCCCTCAGAACCGAGTTGGCCTTATACTATGCTTGTGTGCACCAAAAAACTCTCAAGCTAAACTGCTACCCACAATGCCCTTTGTTCAGTTATCTCAGATTGAGTTTGCATGCAACATATACAGAAAGAATAAGTCAGAGGCCATCTCTGCACAGAACCCATAATAGACCACAAAGACCCAGAAGATCTGCCAGGAACCTTAGAAGGGAGTTGGTGGGAGGGTGTGATGACTGGAAGAAGATCAACAACTCAGATGGAATGTTATGGTAAGACATAACTTCTTTATCTGAAGTTGTTAATCTTCTTCCTATTCATCAATGATGGGACGGAGTCCCCAGCTACTTGCAGAACCTGGGTGGCCCTTATGGAAGAACATTCCTGAGAACCATTGAACCAAAGGCCACTCTTCCCCTGGAGATCAGATCCAATTTTTAATGCTTGATAAAAGTGTGGGGCTTAGCCCAAATGGCAGCTGCACAAATATCATCCATGGAGGCCCTAGAGTGGAAGGCAACAGATGCTGCAATAGTCCTAGTTGAGTGAGCTTTGATTTGGCCAGGCTTATATCCCTCCGTAACATGTGAAGGCAATGCAATCCCTGAGCAATTTAGACAAAGTAACATTTGATACTGCACCTCCCATTCTAGGGCCTGCAAAGGAAACGAAAAGCTGGTCTGACTTGCGAAATGATTTAGTTCCGTCCAGATAAAAGTGCAATTGTCTATGAACACCCAGGGAATGTAGGCAGTATTCTCCGTTGTTAGAGTAATTTGGGAAAAACACAGGGAGTTCAATGGACTGGTTAATCGAAAAGTCAGAAACCACTTTGGGGAGAAAGGATGGGTTAGTTCAAAGTGATACTCCATCCTTATGAAAGATCAAATAAGGGCTCTTGATATATAATGCCTGTAATTCAGAAATTCATCTTGCTGAAGTTATAGCCATCAGGAATAAGGATTTCCATGATAAGAATTTTAGATCACAGGTGGCAGCCAGCTCAAACGGTGGCAGGGAGAGAGCCTGAAGAGCCCAGGACAAATTCCATGCCTTCACCGGCTGTCTGATGGGAGGCCTGGTGTGAAAAATACCCTTGAGGAAGGTCTTGCAAAGATGAAAGGAGATAAGTGGTACTCCTTTAGACCCATTATGGAAGTTGGAAATAGCTGCTAGATGGACTCGAACGGTAGAAGTCGAGGCTCCTTTGTTGAACAGCTCAGCCAAATAATGAAGAATAGTGGCTACGGGGGCTGAGAACAGGTCTGGCTCCTGATTACATGACCAAATAGAGAATCTTTTCCATTTATCCCTGTAAAGTTTTCTGGTAGATGGATTATGAAAAGCCAAAATAATACCCCGAGGTGAAGACAGGGTTTCCTGCCTGGCAACTAATGGAAGTGAAGAAACCAAGCTGTCAGCTTGAGGGTGGACAGATTCGGGGGAGTCAGGCCTTGTGGGTGAGAAATTAGATCATGACGAGTGTCTAGGATCCAAGGAGGTTGTAACAGATGAGGTCAAAGGAAGGGAAACCACACTTGACGAGGCCAGAATGGAGTGATGAGGATCACGTTGCTTCTCAACCAAATAGCCTTCCATAGAACAAGAGGAATCAGAGGGTAAGCATAAAGAAGACCCGTGGGCCAATCGTGGACTAGAGCATCTCTCGGTGACTCCCTGAGAGGGGGAAAGAAGGCAAAGTAGCTGCTGCATTTTGTATTTAAAGGGGAGGCAAAAAGGTCACAGCATGGCTGGCCCCAGCAGTTGAAAATTTCCATCGCCACACTTGGGTTGAGAGACCACTCGTGAGAATGAAGGACGCATCTGCTCAGTCTGTCCAGAATAACGTTGAAGCTCTCCAGCATATGCGTTGCAATCAGGAAGCAGTTGGAAGCTATCGGCCACTGCCAGATTCTCATGGCTTCACGACAAAAGGGGATAAGACTTGGTCCCTCCCTGTTTGTTTATGTACCAGACCACAGACATGTTGTCTGACTGGACAGCAATCGTTCCGGATGGAAGAAGTGGATGAAAAGCTTGCAACACCAACAGCACCACTCTTAACTCCAGGACATTGATATGCAAATTGACCTCTACATCTGACCTTGTTCCCTGGAAGTGGCCCCCCCACCCCATCAGGGAAGCATCTGTGGTCACCATGGCACTGGGCTGTGGAACCTGGAAGGGATGACACCAAAGATTTTCATCTGTACTCATCCACCAGAGGAGATCTTGTTTGCAAATGGTGATGAGAATCTTTGAGCTCAGGGGTGGAGGTTGGGTATTCACTGGGCCTGAAGGAGCCATTGTAGTAATCTCATGTGTAGCCTGGCTAAGGGGACTATGGGGATGGCTGCAGCCATAGATCCCAAGGCTTTGAAGAAACTCCCTTGCGGACACCTTGCATTGACAGAGTATCACCTGAACTTGTGTCCTGAGTCTCTGAAGCCTGTGGAGAGGAAGTAAGATTAGGCTTGACTGCGTGTTGAATACTGCCCCTATGAATTCCAGTTGTTGTGATGGTTGAAGGTTTGATTTCTGCCAGTGTATGGTGATGCCTAATGACTCCGCTAGAGCCAATGTGTAGCAGAGGGCTCTGACCAGAAGATGCTTGGTAGGGGTGGAGAGGAGCCAGTCGTCTAGATATGGAACCACCTGGAATCCCTGAAGTCTCAGATGAGCTGTTACCACTGCAAGACATTTTGTGAACACTCTGGGGGCTGTTGAGAGACTGAAAGGTAGGGCTCTGAATTGATAGTGATTGGCTCCCAACTGGAAGTGAAGGAGGCTCCTGGAGCACTTATCCATCTTGATATGGTAATATTCATCCCGGAGATCTAATGAGCACATCCACACACCCTCCCGTAGAAAGGGGAGGATGGATTGAAGTGTGACCCTGTGGAACTTGGTCTGAACTACTGATTTGTTTAGTTGAATGAGATCCAGAATGGGCCTCCAGTCCCCTGTTTTCTTTGGCACTAAAAAGAATCTTGAGTAGAACCCTGATCTGCACTGATCTGAGGGGACTTGTTGGATGGCTCATTTTTGAAGTAGCTTTCGTATTTCGGAAGATGCCTCCTCCCTTTGACTGGGTGGAACATCAGGAAGGGATTTTGGAGGTCGTGGATAGGATATTAGTGGAATATGGTAGCCTCTGGTAATGATTCTCTGCACACACTGATCATTCATAATGGATAGCCAGACAGCTTGGTGTAGAGAGAAACTCACCCCGACTGCTTCCGGAGGAAAGCAATTGGGCAGCACCTCAGGAGCTCTGATATGGTCTATATGAGAAGGAATCTCTGGAGCCCTGGTTCTGGGGACCCCCTCTGCCCCAAAAGGGATGTCTTCCATTATTAGATCCCCCTCTGCCTTTAGAGGAGTCCTCACCATGTGCATCTCGGAAAGGACCTTGAGACTTCTTGTGACACATCTTTCCACTCCTCTGATTCCTGGAGAAGGAATGCTGAGGTTTGGAAAAGCGTAGGCCAATGGCAGACTAGGTCTTCCTGCCATGCTCGCACCTGGCTAGTGTATCCTTGACCTTAGCATCAAACAGAGCTGAAGGCTCGATAGGAGCATTTAGAAAGGAAGACTTGAAGGAGTCTGCGAGGTCACAGATGTGCATCCAGGCATGACGTCTCATAACTACGCCTGCACCCGCAGCTCTAGCTGCTCCTTCGGTTGTGTGTGACAGCAACCTCATGGATGAATTAGATATGGATTCTAGGGTGGAAAGTTGGGAAGCAACTTTATCTCATGCTCCATCCAATATTTGACCCACAAGGGTTTAGGAGAGTTCAGAGATAAGATCTCTCTGGAGCCTCGTAAAATGTGCCAGAAAGTTCAGAGACCTAACCGCGAAGGTCGCTGATGCAAAGACTCGCTTCCCTAACCTGTCCACTGCCAGGGACTCCCTGTTGGGTGGGTGAACAGCAGGAGTCTCTTCTGCAAGGTCCTTTTTCATGGCAGCTGCCACCACCATAGAGTCCACTGGCAAGCCTCTGGACCAGTGGGGTTGATCTTCTGGAGGGGACAGTACTTTGTCTGATCTCCTGGGGATGGCCTCAATGGAGTTTTTGTTCTTCCAAGCCCGTTGCATGATGAGTTTAACCAACTCATCGGCAGGTGGGAGTCACCCAAGAAGTAGAGCGAAAGGCCTGCAGGAATATGGATTCCTCTGAGGAAGGGGTTGAGGACTTTAAGTCACCCCTCTGTTTCAAGATTTCCATGATATCTACGAAGGAGACATTGTCAGGGGTTGACCGTGGGGACCCTTCCACATCATCGTAGTCCATATGCTCTGTGAGGGACTCTTCTGGGGAGTCTATGTGTTTCCTCTTACACACCCATTTCTGAGGGGGTTCTTTGGTGGGAATATCCGAAGAAGACTCGGAAAGTGAAATGCCCTGGACAGGGGTCTCCTGGGTCTTGCGATCTCAGAGTCCTGGGGGGTGGCTTTTGACAGCTGCGGCTCAGAGGGAACTGGGGGAATAACCAACTGTGGAGGATTGCTAGCAGCAAGAGCCCTCTCCATCTCCCGGAAAGTGGGCCCGCCTGAAGAGGAATGGGAGCCCGGAACCGAAGAAGACAAAATCGGAACTGGGGTCACACCCCTTTCCAGACAGTCCACCCTCGGGGATGGAGCTTCAATCAAGCTCATAGCAGTATTCATTCTCTGATCCAAAGTCAAAGCCGACACAACCGTTGGAACCGACACCGGAACCGGGGGCTCCACCCCCCAAGCGTGAGATTGAGGAAGGGTGGGTTCTGACAGAACCGGCACCCAAAGGGATATTGTAGTCTCAGACAGAGTTGTTGTCAGTGCCAAGGAAGGGATTCCTCTAGTAAAAGTTGGATAGATGAGCCTTGGAACCGAGGGGTCCAAGGGAGGAGAGTAAGTAGGGGTTGCTGGAGAAATAGATCCAAAGCCAGGAGTCGGATAGGGTCTAGGAGGATTTGAGATTCCCCTAGCAGTCAGCAACTGATCAAAAAGATGCACCACATCCCATTCAGAAAGGCTCCTGGTGGATCTCACCAATGCCCCTGAGGGTGAGTCAGGCTGGTCCAAAAAGGGTCTGCAGGCTTGTCTGGAAAATGGGTCCACATTGGATGAGTATTGGGTCTGTGGTGTGTCGCAGAATGGCACAGACAATTCCAATTTTTCAACAGGTAATAAAGGTATGCTCTGAGCCATGAATGGGCTCAGAGCAGAAGTCACTATAGGGGTGGATGACAGGCACGGTTCCGAGGTAGTTGTCGGAACCGATATCAGAGTAGAAATGGGCAAAGTCGGTGCCAATAAAGAAACTGATACACTAATCAGTATTGAGTCCATAGACGGTGCCGTAATTGTCGGTGCCGGAGTGGGCTTCGATGAGGCTACCTTGGTAAACTTCACTGGAGCCAAGCTCAGAGCCGATGTGGTAGTAGGATGCAGAACGGTGTTCAGATGAAAACTTATGGGCCTTGTGCTTGTGACCTTTATCTCTGTCACCGGTTGGTGAAGAGGGCTCCGATCAAGGACGTTTCTTGTCTGAAGAAGGAGGGGATGAGACCTCTGTTGCAAAAATGGCCTCAAAAAAAGGTGAAACAAGCAGGCCCTTTAAAATAAGTTTGTTACGACATTCATTCAGCATCTACTGACTGAAACTAGCACAAATATCACATGGGGGTTTCGCCAACAAATGCGGAACCCGCAAACAGTATACACATTCTTCATGGATGTCACTATTCGGCAGTTTGCCACTGCAAGAACAGCAGTGTTTAAATCCCGTAGTTCCCTTCTTTTCAGACATCCAAGAACACACTCTCACACACAAGGGAAAGAGAGAGTAGAGAGGAAAGAGAGGAAATGAAGGTGAGAGAAAGCAAATGCTAACAATGGTAACAAGATACCATAAAGGTAGAAAGTTAGAAATACCAAGAAATAACAAACAATGGTAAGAGAGAAATACCTGTAGGTAGAGCTGAAGCAATATAGAACAACGAGAACAAGTTATAAAAGGAGAAATACTTTTTCAAACTAGTAAATATATCTGAAAAAAGCACTTAGCTGGAGAGCTCGGTGAAACGCTGCTATATGGCTGTGCAGCAAACAAGATCTGAGTTAACTGAGCAAAGGGCATTGTGGGTAGCAGCTTAGTTTGAGAGGTTTTTGGTACACGCAAGTTTGGTATAAGGCTGACTCGGTTCTGTGGGCTTGGAACCGAACCCAAAAGTGATGACTAGGAAGAAGATTAACAACTTCAGATGGAAGGACAAGAGAGGAAGGAGAGGTGGCCACAGCAGCTACTGTGACCAAAGCAGTAGAAGAGGCAGCTAACTCTGTAGTAGGTAGAAGGCTTTTCAAGGCCAACTTAGCCTGTCTATCCTTGATAGTGCATGGGTTAAAACCTATGCAAATGGTACAATCAGTACTTAAATGGGCTACACCCAAACACATAACGCGAAGAGTGTGGCCATCGGCTGGTGGCAATTTGTGGCCACACTCAGTGCACCTCTTAAAGACCGGCTTGGGATCAGCCATGTCTCTCACAGAAAAACTGTAAGTCTCACACAAGAAAGAGAAGGAAAAAAGAAAAAAACTATATCCTACTCAGACCCACTCGCCACACTCTCAAAGGCACACAGAACGCTGAGGGGGGAGGGGAAGCAACAACACACTAACACTAAAAACTACACCAAAACCCTAAAACATGATGCACCAGTGAGGGGAGGAAGACAGGGAACCTACACTAACAACGAACACTAAAGAAACTTTAAAAAAACTGCTAATGTATCAAACTACCCAACTCACAGACTCGGAGCTCAGGATCACGATGCTTCTGGCAAGCCGCGGCAAACAAGATCTGGGGGTTGGCAGTTAGTGGAGCTATATTATGGGTAAGGGGAGGAGCTTGGAGCTTGGAGCTTGAAGCAGATGCTAGTGAACTTGCTGGTTTGGATCCGGTACCTACAGGTTGAAGATCAAATAAAGTAAATTACTTCAGATATATACTTATATCAGCTCTGTATTTCCAGATTGTTTAATAAGCACTCTCGGTCAGGCACAATGGAGCTTCTAACAAGATGAGCAGAAATTCACATAAAGGTAATATTTTTATATCAGCAAGATAAAAGACCCTTCCAAATCCAAGTCTTGAGGCAATCAGATAACACAAAAGCTGTTTGACCGGTGTTTCTACCCTGGAATGAGTTCACTACAAACTCCTTGCTGCCCCACTGAGCTGTAAAGGACCCCCATATGGAATCAGTTAGTTCAAGCTAAAGTGCTGTGCCAAATGCCTTAGAACAGAAATAAAAAATTCAGCAAAGATCAGGAAACAAAAATTAAGCCAGAGGTCAGCAAATATATAAATGCAGACACAGATAACTGAACAGTTAGATAAAGTGCAAAAATATATACTTATATCAGCTCTGTAGTTCCAGATTGTTTAAGAAGCACTCTCGGTCAGGCACAATAGAGCTTCTAACAAGATATATATATATATATACATATATATATATATATATATATATATATATATATATATATATATATATATATATATATATATGGGTTCCGTACTAATCCCCGTCGCACTTTATCCCGAATCACTCATGGTCGAGCATACTTACGTGAAAATGCTGTTCACCGAAGAAGCATTTTCGCATACGTATGCCTGCTGCGGAGGCCGTACTACGGTGCAGATAAGGGAAGATTCCCTTTTCCCCACTGTAGTGCAATCTCGGAATGAGAATATTAAAGTAGGGTGGGTGTGGGGGGGCACAGCCCCCCACATAGGGGGGTGCAGGGGGCGTAGCTATCCTGCATAAACGCTTTTTTCTTTTTTTTTTTTTGACACATTTTAACGAAAGTGCTTTTTCGGTAAAAGCGCTTTCATTAAAATGTGTCCGGTGATGTTGGGTTTGACTATTGTAGCTTCGTGCAATAGTCCTAGATCCATATATATATATATATATATATATATATATATATATATATATATATATATATATATATATATATATATATATATATATATATAGCAAGGTAGAGAGTGAGAGAAGAGCATTTACAAGAAAAAAAATATTTGTAACCTCAGCAAACAGGAAGTAACACCTAAAGGACTGATAGTTGGATATATTAAAGAAGATTGGAAGATTAAATGAAGAAATTCTAAATTTTAGAAGTTCTGAAGAAAATCTTACTGTTAGAGCTCAAGAGTAGTCAGCAAACATGTCTTGATGCTACAAGCAGCAAACAAGATCTGAGGGGAATAAGAGTGTGGCATGGTTGGTAGAGAAGAGCTTAAAAGTTTGTAGGCTTCCACAAGCTAAAAATAGTGGCCGAGTTGGATCTGAAAATTGGATCTGAGCCCATACACTGATGGGGATTGAAAACTGACATCACATCTATTCTCAATTGTGAAATTTTTCTTGTATACTAAAATATTGACAGCAATAGTTAGGTTTGTTTACCATTTTCTGTGTGTAGGGGAGTAGCTGATACAGTTAAGACACAATTCTGGTTCATTACACATGGGCTTGGAGTGGACATGACATCCAAGTTTCCATTGCATGTATGGTTAATGGACATATAAAGGGCCAAACCTTTTTCACCCCCTGTGTTACTTTTAATTGTGATGATGGTGTCATTATCTTTTGCTTAACTTCTTCCAGGACCATCCTTGCTTGGAACTGGAGAGTCATCTGCACAAGTTAAGCTAAACATTTTTATTTCAGTACTGATGAGCCGTTCACAGAAATATTTATTTTAGCAGTATGTATGATGTGGGTGTCAGTGTATTGCTGTACTGCCTGTAATAGTGGCACCACTGTTAGTTTGTTAACATATATTGAATTGTACTAGTGTAGCAATGTAGCTATTAATTTCTTTCCTGTGTTTGTTGCTTATCATCACAGGTGATCCTGACAGTGGTAGTGTAGGACTCTTAGTACCTGATGCCAGAGTATCGGCAGAGTTTGATGATGAAGGTGGTCAAACAGAGGCACATTCAGGAGTGCAGAGGTTGAATCTGACACTGAGGTTGACATTTAACCATCCTCTGTAATTCCATCAGACATAGCCAGTAGGCTTATGCCAACCCATTCCAGTGAGCTCTCAGATATTGGACAGGTGCAGGGTGAGACACTCAATCAGAGTACTGTGGTTCCTGTGGCTTCAGTGCCTGCTGATTCTGTCTGTAGCCAAAGTGTGAGTCAGGTGCCATGCAGGGTGGTTGTTAGGGGTGCTTGGAGGAGGCCTGGTATCCATCCTCCACCTGATCTAGGACTGTCTTTCCGTGCCACTCAGCATATGTTTAGGGCTATCATGGAGGCACAGGCATGTTCCAATAGGGTCTCTGAGGAAATGCTTAGGGTTGTAGATGTGGCTCTGACTGACATGTGTAACTGTCTCCACCATGTTGCTGATTCAATAGATTGGATGGAAGACACATTGGAATGGCAAGTGTAAAAACCCCCTGGGCATCCTTGGGAGGTGATCTGGGGGAACCTTCCCCATCATCCAAATCCATGTCCTTGGTGAGGGACTCGGGGGAGTCCAAGTGCCTCCTCTTACATGTATGCTTGCGAGGCATGTCTCCAGTGGAGCTCTCTGGGGGGAACTCGCAAGCCACTTGTTCCTCAGGGGGAACTGCCTTGTGCTCTTCGAGCATGGGCTGTCCCTCTGGTAAAATGATGTGATTCATAGACAAAGCCAAGGGAGTCGGGGTGGAGTCCAAGGAAATAGTCAAGAGTCTTGATCCAGTGGAGAGAACCCTTTCTACCACGTCAGACGCTGAGGGAGAACATGCCTCCTGGGCCACCAATTAGGAAACCACTCTCCCCGGATCCGAAGAGAGAATCAGAGCTGGGCCCAAACTGGACGGAGCTCCAAGGGGGGGGACTTGGCCTGACAATGCCGGAGCCAATGGAAAAAGTTCCACACCCTTGGATACGACACCCAGGCTCCGGCTCCAAGAGCCACTCAGATCCAAATTGGTTGGATCTGACATGCTCCAAGCAGGTGCCAGCATTGAGGAGACAGGTATCATTGGCACCAACCCCCTGACTAAGGCCATCCTCGGATCCAAGTACTCCGAACCTAGTGGTTGGATCAGAGAAGGAGAAAGTGGCATGAAGAAAGGAAGCGAGCTCCCCCCTCCAGAGGGAGAGGGGGCTGGCAAGACTCCCATCTGGATTTGTGTATGAATGAACCTCCTCATCATTTTATCCATGTCGACTTCAGAAAGGCTTCGGGTGAACCATAACAAGGCCACAGATCCCGAACTGGCGGGTCGAGGAACCGAGGCCCTAGATGGTGGTCGTGGCTCCTCCAGCTCAGAGGAATATCTGGGAGATCGGAGCCGAGGGGAGTCATGGATCTTAGACTGACTTTGGTGGGAGTTGAAGTATAAAGGTCCGGGGACCTCTTGCATTTTTCGAATCTGCGCTCTCTCTCTCCTTCTCTCTGCCTTTTCTGAGATCCGCTTCCACAGGCTTAGAAATGGGAGGGTGAGTCCCAGCCTGAAAGGGAGGAGAAAAAGAAGTTATATCTTACCATCACGTTCCATCTGAGTTGTTGATCTTCTTCCAGTCATTACTGATGGATTAGGTTCCGAGCCCTCGGAACCGAGTTGGCCTTATACCAAGCTTGTGTGCACCAAAAAACTCTCACGCTAAGCTGCTACCCACAATGCCCTTTGTTCAGTTATCTCAGATTGAGTTTGCATGCAACATATACAGAAAGAATAAGTCAGAGGCCATCTCTGCGTAGAACCCATAATACACCACAAAAACCCAGAAGATCTGCCAGGAACCTTAGAAGGGAGTTGGTGGGAGGGTGTGATGACTGGAAGAAGATCAACAACTCAGATGGAATGTTATGGTAAGACATAACTTCTTTATCTGAAGTTGTTAATCTTCTTCCTATTCATCACTGATGGGACGGAGTCCCCAGCTACTTGCAGAACCTGGGTGGCCCTTATGGAAGAACATTCCTGAGAACCATTGAACCAAAGGCCACTCTTCCCCTGGAGATCAGATCCAATTTTTAATGCTTGATAAAAGTGTGGGGCTTAGCCCAAATGGCAGCTGCACAAATATCATCCATGGAGGCCCTAGAGTGGAAGGCAACAGATGTTGCAATAGTCCTAGTTGAGTGAGCTTTGATTTGGCCAGGCTTATATCCCTCCGTAAGTGAACATGTGAAGGCAATGCAATCCCTGAGCCATTTAGACAAAGTAACCTTTGATACTGCACCTCCCATTCTAGGGCCTGCAAAGGAAACGAAAAGCTGGTCTGACTTGCAAAATGATTTAGTTCCTTCCAGATAAAAGTGCAATTGTCTATGAACACCCAGGGAATGTAGGCAGTATTCTCCATTGTTAGAGTAATTTGGGAAAAACACAGGGAGTTCAATGGACTGGTTAATCGAAAAGTCAGAAACCACTTTGGGGAGAAAGGATGGGTTAGTTCAAAGTGATACTCCATCCTTATGAAAGATCAAATAAGGGCTCTTGATACATAATGCCTGTAATTCAGAAATTTGTCTTGCTGAAGTTATAGCCATCAGGAATAAGGATTTCCATGATAAGAATTTTAGATCACAGGTGGCAGCCAGCTCAAACGGTGGCAGGGAGAGAGCCTGAAGAGCCCAGGACAAATTCCATGCCTTCACCGGCTGTCTGATGGGAGGCCTGGTGTGAAAAATACCCTTGAGGAAGGTCTTGCAAAGATGAGAGGAGATAAGTGGTACTCTTTCAGACCCATTATGGAAGTTGGAAATAGCTGCTAGATGGACTCGAATGGTAGAAGTCGAGGCTCCTTTGTTGAACAGCTCAGCCAAATAATGAAGAATAGTGGCTACAGGGGCTAAGAACAGGTCTAGCTCCTGATTACATGACCAAATAGAGAATCTTTTCCATTTATCCCTGTAAAGTTTTCTGGTAGGTGGTTTATGAAAAGCCAAAATAATACCCCAAGGTGAAGACAGGGTTTCCTGCCTGGCAACTAATGGAAGTGAAGAAACCAAGCTGTCAGCTTGAGGGTGGACAGATTCGGGGGAGTCAGCCCTTGTGGGTGAGAAATTAGGTCATGACGAGTGTCTAGGATCCAAGGAGGTTGTAACAGATGAGGTCGAAGGAAGGGAAACCACACTTGATGAGGCCAGAATGGAGTGATGAGGATCACGTCACTTCTCAACCAAATAGCCTTCCATAGAACAAGAGGAATCAGAGGGTAAGCATAAAGAAGACCTGTGGGCCAATCGTGGACTAGAGCGTCTCTCGGTGACTCCCTGAGAGGGGGAAAGAAGGCAAAGTAGCTGCTGAATTTTGTATTTAAAGGGGGAGGCAAAAAGGTCGCAGCATGGCTGGTCCCAGCAGTTGAAAATTTCCATCGCCACACTTGGGTTGAGAGACCACTCATGAGAATGAAGGACACATCTGCTCAGTCTGTCCAGAATCACGTTGAAGCTCTCCAGCATATGCGTTGCAATCAGAAAGCAGTTGGAAGCTATCGGCCACTGCCAGATTCTCATGGCTTCACGACAAAAGGGGATAAGACTTGGTCCCTCCCTGTTTGTTTATGTACCAGACCATGGACATGTTGTCTGACTAGACAGCAATCGTTCCGGACTGAAGAAGTGGATGAAAAGCTTGCAACACCAACAGCACCGCTCTTAACTTCAGGACATTGATATGCAAATTGACCTCTACATCTGACCTCGTTCCCTGGAAGTGGCCCCCCCACCCCATCAGGGAAGCATCTGTGGTCACCATGGCACTGGGCTGTGGAACCTGGAAGGGATGACACCAAAGATTTTCGTCTGTACTCATCCACCAGAGGAGATCTTGTTTGAAATGTTGGTGATGAGAATCTTTAAGCTCAGGGGTGGAGGTTGGGTATTCACTGGGCCTGAAGGAGCCATTGTAGTAATCTCGTGTGTAGCCTGGCTAAGGGGACTATGGGGATGGCTGCAGCCATAGATCCCAAGGCTTTGAAGAAACTCCCTTGCGGACACCTTGCATTGACAGAGTATCACCTGAACTTGTGTCCTGAGTCTCTGAAGCCTGTGGAGAGGAAGTAAGATTAGGCTTGACTGCGTGTTGAATACTGCCCCTCTGAATTCCAGTTGTTGTGATGGTTGAAGGTTTGATTTCTGCCAGTGTATGGTGATGCCTAATGACTCCGCTAGACCCAATGTGTAGCGGAGGGCTCTGACCAGAAGACGCTTGGTAGGGGTGGAGAGGAGCCAGTCGTCTAGATATGGAACCACCTGGAATCCCTGAAGTCTCAGATGAGCTGTTACCACTGCAAGACATTTTGTGAACACTCTGGGGGCTGTTGAGAGACTGAAAGGTAGGGCTCTGAATTGATAGTGATTGGCTCCCAACTGGAAGTGAAGGAGGCTCCTGGAGCACTTATCCATCTTGATATGGTAATATGCATCTCGGAGATCTAATGAGCACATCCACACACCCTTCCGTAGAAAGGGGAGGATGGATTGAAGTGTGACCCTGCAGAACTTGGTCTGAACTACTGATTTGTTTAGTTGAATGAGATCCAGAATGGGCCTCCAGTCCCCTGTTTTCTTTGGCACTAAAAAGAATCTTGAGTAGAACCCTGATCCACACTGATCTGAGCGGACTTGTTGGATGGCTCATTTTTGAAGTAGCTTTCGTATTTCAGAAGATGCCTCCTCCCTTTGACTGGGTGAAACATCAGGAAGGGATTTTGGAGGTCGTGGATAGGATATTTGTGGAATATGGTAGCCTCTGGTAATGATTCTCTGCACACACTGATCATTCGTAATGGATAGCCAGACAGCTTGGTGTAGAGAGAAACTCACCCCGACTGCTTCCAGAGGAAAGCAATTGGGCAGCACCTCAGGAGCTCTAATATGGTCTATATGAGAAGGAATCTCTGGGGACCCCCTCTGCCCCAAAAGGGATGTCTTCCATTATTAGATCCCCCTCTGCCTTTAGAGGAGTCCTCACCATGTGCATCTCGGAAAGGACCTTGAGACTTCTTGTGACTCATCTTTCCACTCCTCTGATTCCTGGAGAAGGAATGCTGAGGTTTGGAAAAGTGTAGGCCAATGGTAGACAAGGTCTTCCCACCGTACTCGCACCTGGCTAGTGTATCCTTGACCTTAGCACCAAACAGAGCCGAAGGCTCGATAGGGGCATTTAGAAAGGAAGACTTGAAGGAGTCTGCAAGGTCACAGATGTGCATCCAGGCGTGACGTCTCATAACTACGCCTGCACCCGCAGCTCTAGCTGCTCCTTCAGTTGTGTGTGACAGCAACCTCATGGATGAATTAGATATGGATTCTAGGGTGGCAAGTTGGGAAGCAACTTTATCTCGTGCTCCATCCAATATTTGACCCACAAGGGTTTAGGAGAGTTCAGAGATAAGATCTCTCTGGAGCCTCGTAAAATGTGCCAGAAAGTTCAGAGACCTAACCGCGAAGGTCGCTGATGCAAAGACTCGCTTCCCTAACCTGTCCACTGCCAGGGACTCCCTGTTGGGTGAGTGAACAGCAGGAGTCTCTTCTGCAAGGTCCTTTTTCATGGCAGCTGCCACCACCATAGCGTCCACTGGCAAGCCTCTGGACCAGTGGGGTTGATCTTCTGGAGGGGAGAATACTTTGTCTGATCTCCTGGGGATGGCCTCAATGGAGTTGGTGTTCTTCCAAGCCCATTGCATGATGAGTTTAACCAACTCATCGGCAGGTGGGAGTCACCCAAGAAGTAGAGCGAAAGGCCTGCAGGAATACGGATTCCTCTGAGGAAGGGGTTGAGGACTTTCAGTCACCCCTCTGTTTCAAGATTTCCATGATATCCACAAAGGAGACATTGTCAGGGGGTGACCGTGGGGACCCTTCCACATCATCGTAGTCCATATCCTCTGTGAGGGACTCTTCTGGGGAGTCTATGTGTTTCCTCTTACACACCCATTTCTGAGGGGGTTCTTCGGTGGGAATATCCGAAGAAGACTCGGAAAGTGAAATGCACTGGACAGGGGTCTCCCGGGTCTTGCGATCTCAGAGTCCTGGGGGGGGTGGCCTTTGACAGCTGCGGCTCAGAGGGAACTGGGGGAATAACCAACTGTGGAGGATTGCTAGCAGCAAGAGCCCTCTCCATCACCCGGAAAGTGGGCCCGCCTGAAGAGGAATGGGAGCCCGGAACCGAAGAAGACAAAATCGGAACTGGGGTCACACCCCTCTCCAGACAGTCCACCCTCTGGGATGGAGCCTCAATCAAGCTCGTAGCAGTATTCATTCTCTGATCCAAAGTCGAAGCCGACACAACCGTCGGAACCGACACCGGAACCGGGGGCTCCACCCCCCAAGCGTGAGATTGAGGAAGGGTGGGTTCTGACGGAACCAGCACCCAAAGGGATATTGGAGCCTCAGACAGAGTTGTTGTCAGTGCCAAGGAAGGGATTCCTCTAGTAAAAGTTGGATAGATGAGCCTTGGAACCGAGGGGTCCAAGGGAGGAGAGTAAGTAGGGGTTGCTGGAGAAATAGACCCAAAGCCAGGAGTGGGATAGGGTCTAGGAGGATTTGAGATTCCCCTAGCAGTCAGCAACTGATCAAAAAGATGCACCACATCCCATTCAGAAAGGCTCCTGGTGGATCTCACCAATGCCCCTGAGGGTGAGTCAGGCTGGTCCAAAAAGGGGCTGCAGGCTTGTCTGGAAAATGGGTCCACATTGGATGAGTATTGGGTCTGTGGTGTGTCGCAGAATGGCACAGACAATTCCAATTTTTCAGCAGGTAATAAAGGTATGCTCTAAGCCATGAATGGGCTCAGAGCAGAAGTCACTATAGGGGTGGATGACAGGCATGGTTCCGAGGTAGTTGTCGGAACCAATATCAGAGTAGAAATGGGCAAAGTTGGTGCCTATAAAGAAAATGATACACTAGTCAGTACCGAGTCCATAGACGGTGCCGTAATTGTCGGTGCCGGAGTGGGCGTCGATGAGGCTACCTCGGTAAACTTCACTGGAGCCGAGCTCAGAGCCGATGTGGTAGTAGGAGGCAGAACGGTGTTCAGATGAAAACTTATGGGCCTTGTGACCTTTATCTCTGTCACCAGCTGGTGAAGAGGGCACCGATCAAGGACGTTTCTTGTCTGAAGAAGGAGGGGATGAGACCTCTGTTGCAAAAATGGCCTCAGAAAAAGGCGAAACAAGCAGGCCCTTTAAAATAAGTTTGTTACGACATTCATTCAGCATCCACTGACTGAAACTAGCACAAATATCACATGGGGGTTTCGCCGACAAATGAGGAACCCGCAAACAGTATACACATTCTTCATGGATGTCACTATTCGGCAGTTTGTCACTGCAAGAACAGCAGTGTTTAAATCCCGTAGTTCCCTTCTTTTCAGACATCCCAGAACACACTCTCACACACAAGGGAAAGAGAGAGTAGAGAGGAAAGGGAGGAAATGAAGGCGAGAGAAAGCAAATGCTAACAATGGTAACAAGATACCGTAAAGGTAGAAAATTAGAAATACCAAGAAATAACAAACAATGGTAAGAGAGAAATACCTGTAGGTAGAGCTGAAGCAATATAGAACAACAAGAACAAGTTATAAAAGGAGAAAAAACTTTTTCAAACTAGTAAATACATCTGAAAAAAGCACTTAGCTGGAGAGCTCAGTGAAACGCTGCTATATGGCTGTGCGGCAAACAAGATCTGAGGTAACTGAGCAAAGGGCATTGTGGGTAGCAGCTTAGCTTGAGAGGTTTTTGGTACACGCAAGTTTGGTATAAGGCCGACTCGGTTCTGTGGGCTCGGAACCGAACCCAACAGTGATGACTAGGAAGAAGATTAACAACTTCAGATGGAAGGACAAGAGAGGAAGGAGAAGTGGCCACAGCAGCCACTGTGACCAAAGCAGTAGAAGAGGCAGCCAACTCCGTAGTAGGTAGAAGGCTTTTCAAGGCCAGCTTAGCCCATCTATCCTTGATAGTGCATGGGTTAAAACCTGCGCAAATGGTACAATCAGTACTTAAATGGTCTACACCCAAACACATAACGCAAAGAGTGTGGCCATCGGCTGGTGACAATTTGTGGCCACACTCAGTGCACCTCTTAAAGACCGGCTTGGGATCAGCCATGTCTCTCACAGAAAAACTGTAAGTCTCACACAAGAAAGAGAAGGAAAAAAGAAAAAACTATATCCTACTCAGACCCACTCGCCACACTCTCAAAGGCACACAAAACGCTGAGGGGGGAGGGGAAGCAACAACACACTAACACTAAAAACTACACCAAAACCCTAAAACATGATGCACCAGTGAGGGGAGGAAGAGAGGGAACCTACACTAACAACGAACACTCAAGAAACTTTAAAAAAACTGCTAATGTATCAAACTACCCAACTTACAGACTCAGAGCTCAGGATCACGATGCTTCTGGCAAGCCGCGGCAAACAAGATCTGATGGTTGGAAGTTAGTGGAGCTATATTATGGGTAAGGGGAGGAGCTTGGAGCTTGGAGCTTGAAGCAGATGCTAGTGAACTTGCTGGCTTGGATCCGGTACCTACAGATTGAAGATCAAATAAAGTAAATTACTTCAGATATATACTTATATCAGCTCTGTATTTCCAGATTGTTTAATAAGCACTCTCGGTCAGGCACAATGGAGCTTCTAACAAGATGAGCAGAAATTCACATAAAGGTAATATTTTTATATCAGCAAGATAAAAGACCCTCCCAAATCCAAGTCTTGAGGCAATCAGATAACACAAAAGCTGTTTGACCGGTGTTTCCACCCTGGAATGAGTTCACTACAAACTCCCTGCTGCCCCACTAAGCTGTAAAGGACCCCCATATGGAATCAGTTAGTTCAAGCTAAAGTGCTGTGCAAAATGCCTTAGAACAGAAATAAAAAATTCAGCAAAGATCAGGAAACAAAAATTAAGCCAGAGGTCATATATATAATGCGGGCTGGGAATAAGTAAATAATTCAGTCAAGCAAATAAATAAAAACAGTTCAGTACTGTTAAGAAACACTGAACAGTTAGATAAAGTGCAAAAATATATACTTATATCAGCTCTGTAGTTCCAGATTGTTTAAGAAGCACTCTCGGTCAGGCACAATAGAGCTTCTAACAAGATATATATATATATATATATATATATATATATATATATATATATATAGATATGGGTTCTGTACTAATCCCCGTCGCACTTTTTCCTGAATCACTCATGGTCGAGCATACTTATGTGAAAATGCTGTTCACCGAAGAAGCATTTTCGCAAGATAATGATGCCTTGCGGAGGCCGTTCTACGGTGCGGATAAGGGAAGATTCCTTTTTCCCCACTGTAGTGCGATCTCGGAATGAGAATATTAAAGTAGGGTGGGTGTGGGGGGGCACAGCCCCACATGGGTGCAGGGGCGAGCCATCCTGCATAAATGCTTTTTTTTTTTGACACATTTTAACGAAAGTGCTTTTTTGGTAAAAGCGCTTTCGTTAAAATGTGTCCGGTGATGTTGGGTTTGACTATTGTAGCTTCGTGCAATAGTCCTAGATCCATATATATATATATATATATATATATATATATATATATATATCTATATATATATATATGTATATATATATATATATATATATATATATATATATATATATATATATATATATATATATATATATATATATATATATATATATATATATATATATATACATATATAGCAGGGTAGAGAGTGAGAGAAGAGCATTTACAAGAAAAAAAATATTTGTAACCTCAGCAAACAGGAAGTAACACCTAAAGGACTGATAGATGAATATATTAAAGAAGATTGGAAGATTAAATAAAGAAATTCTAAATTTTAGAAGTTCTGAAGAAAATCTTACTGTTAGAGCTCAAAAGAAGTCAGCAAACATGTCTTGATGCTACAAGCAGCAAACAAGATCTGAGGGGAATAAGAGTGTGGCATGGTTGGTAGAGAAGAGCTTGAAAGTTTGTAGGCTTCCACAAGCTAAAAATAGTGGCCGAGTTGGATCTGAAAATTGGATCTGAGCCCATACACTGATGGGGATTGAAAACTGACATCACATCTATTCTCAATTGTGAAATTTTTCTTGTATACTAAAATATTGACAGCAACAGTTAGGTTTGTTTACCATTTTCTGTGTGGAGGGGAGCAGCTGATACAGTTAAGACACAATTCTGGTTCATTACACGTGGGCTTGGAGTGGACATGACATCCAAGTTTCCATTGCATGTATGGTTAATGGACATATAAAGGGCCAAACCTTTTTCACCCCCTGTGTTACTGTTAATTGTGATGATGGTGTCATTATCTTTTGCTTAACTTCTTCCAGGACTATCCTTGTTTGGAACTGGAGAGTCATCTGAACAAGTTAAGCTAAACATTTTTATTTCAGTACTGATGAGCAGTTCACAGAAATATTTATTTTAGCAGTATGTATGATGTGGGTGTCAGTGTATTGCTGTACTGCCTGTAATATTGGCACCACTGTTAGTTTGTTATATATTGAATTGTACTAGTGTAGCAATGTAGCTATTAATTTCTTTCCTGTGTTTGTTGCTTATCATCACAGGTGATCCTGACAGTGGTAGTGTAGGACTCTTAGTACCTGATGCCAGAGTATCGGCAGAGTTTGATGATGAAGGTGGTCAAACAGAGGCACATTCAGGAGTGCAGAGGTTGAATCTGACACTGAGGTTGACATTTAACCATCCTCTGTAATTCCATCAGACATAGCCAGTAGGCTTATGGCAACCCATTCCAGTGAGCTCTCAGATATTGGACAGGTGCAGGGTGAGACACTCAATCAGAGTACTGTGGTTCCTGTGGCTTCAGTGCCTGCTGATTCTGTCTGTAGCCAAAGTGTGAGTGAGGTGCCATGCAGGGTGGTTGTTAGGGGTGCTTGGAGGAGGCCTGGTATCCATCCTCCACCTGATCTAGGTGTGTCTTTCCGTGCCACTCAGCATATGTTTAGGGCTATCATGGAGACACAGGCATGTTCCAATAGGGTCTCTGAGGAAATGCTTAGGGTTGTAGATGTGGCACTGACTGACATGTGTAACTGTCTCCACCGTGTTGCTGATTCAATGGATTGGATGGAAGACACATTGGAATGGGCAGTGACTGTGATGGAACATCTGCTGGAAAGGGGATGGCATCCACATTGGGCATAGGTCAGTCACATCATCTGATGTTAGCCAATGTGGCTGTGTCCAATCATACACCCATAGTGGGACTACTTCCACTGCTCTGTCAGTGGTTGAGGTGTCCACACCCACACCCAGATGAGACAGGCCATGGGATAGTGGTCCTGGGCATACTTGTGAGGAGAGTTCATCCAGCAGACAGTTATATGCAAACTTAGACAAACATAATCCAGGAATGTTGGCCTGAAGGTCTGAGAAATAGATACGAAACAGGAGAGGGCCCAACACTGAGCCCTGTGCTAACCATTAGTAACACTTTTTGTTTTCAAAAATGGCACCTGAAACTCTAACCACATGGGTTCTGTCAGACAACCAACTAGCTATCCATCACATAACATAAGGATTTATAGTCAGATTTCCAAATCTGCCAATAAGTCCTGCATGGGGAATAGTGTCAAATGTTTTGGCCAGGTCTAGATATGCTGTATGTACTACATAATAGTTATCTGCTGCTTCAGTTATTTTTTCAAAGAAATTAATGAGGCTAAAGAGACAGGACCTTTCTTTGAAAAAAGCTGAATTGCTGATGAGCTTGCCAGCCCTGCATTTGCATTAGGTGGTCTGTACTGTACAAATCTTGCTCCAACTAACTTTATTGCTAGGAAGACTAACTTTGTTTTTTCCCTCGTCTCCCTCTTCCTGTTGTCTTTTATATTCCCCTGTACTTTTTCTCTTTCTAGTCCTCTCATCATCTATTAACTACCTCTCCAACATGTCCCATATGAACATGGACCTCTCCAATACCCTCCCCTATCCCCTTTCTTTATCGTATGCCCTGCAGTGCAGTGCCTTCATGTGTCATCCTTTCCTATAACTGACCCTGGTTTCATTATCTCCACCATGTTAGCCTCACACTGCTTTATTACAATTTTAAGTTCAGCCATCCTCCTTCTGAGGCGTCAGGCAGTGTTAAACACCACCTTAACTTTATTGTCACATCAATCCTTTTCTTCTTTCACATTCCCTTGTCTCACTTATTTATACCACTTATGATAGTCTAGAGGTCTTCCCATTCCTGAACTTTTTTGAAATACCATTCTTTTAATATTCGTCATTTTCCATGCCATTCTTTTGATGTATCCTCCTACAGCTACACTCCTGGTCCTTGCCTGTCTATTTTACTGTCTGTGATGTTCCTTTCCCAAGTTTTGTTCTCCCTATAGTGTTCCTTTCTCATAGCATTCTTTTCCTTCAAATTGCACGTATCCATCCTAATTTCATGATTCATTTCCTTGTCTATTTCATTTCCTACTGTCCCCTCCTCTACCAGGGGTGCCGGAAGCTGTTAAAGACTGGAAGGGGGGGGGGGCAAGAGGGGCAATTTGTAATCTAAAAGGACATTTTTTTTAGAGCTATGCTCTACCACAACATAAACATCTACTTGATACAACTGGAGTTGCTTTAATGATAACTGCACAGAAATTTCATTCAAAATTAAGAACAAAGCCAGTGTTGAAACTGGTTGGTGTGTGAAACAGAAGGAAGAACAGGATTGTAATATAGCGTACAATTACAAACTAATTACTGCTTTACCCAATTTCAAAATCTATGAGAGAGAGAGTTTCATTGGAGTTCACATTTTTATACCACTCATAAATAAAGATGATCTGTTTTCTGGGAACTTGGATGACTATAAAAAAGGGTGACATTAAGTATTAGCTGTCAATAGGAGTGAAATAACTTCACTACTATGTTGTATTTGGCAACTGCTGGACTCCACCTGCAGAGAGAAAACAAAAACTGTAACAGCTTTGTAAGCATTGACTCAGAAGATGCATTTCTGACCACAGTACTGACAGCATGCCATGCACTTCATATTGTGCAGATGGAAGTACTCAAGTTGTAGAACTTCTAAAGCTTGGCCACTTACAGCTTCACAATAAAATGTACAGTGGGCTCTCAGGAATATTGTCAAAAATAGACAAACTATAAAGTCCCTCCTTAAGGTTTGCCTGGCACACAACATTATTAACTTAAATACAAAAATAGCATCAATGTCACTCAGAGACAAACTAATTAATGTACATAAGTAACTGGTCAAATTATAAAATTCATATATCAGTAAAATTAATATGCTTTTTTCCTAAAATGTCTATGTAGACATATGTGTATGTGTGCCCTTTACTGTCACCTCCAATTCAAGGTCAGCAGAAAATAGTCTCACAGGTCAACACACTTCAGTAACGAAGAATAACAGACACACATACTTACACTAAATGATTACACTTAATTTTATGCCAGCCACATACAGCAGACACAAATGAAAAAGTAATAAAGCCCTGCCAGCTACTTACAATGACTCACAATATGAGTAGGAAAGAAACAAATGACTGCTACATGAAAATAAAAGACAGAGGAGTACGATTGGGTATCCAACCATAAGTAGCTTATCATGTGTTTGAGACATGGATGCACATGACTCATGCAATGCTGTCCCCTTTTGCCATTTTAGGCAGAGATGGGCTGATGCACATTCCAATGTAGCTAGATTATCAGTCCCAAAACTGGATCACATTAAGGTGGCTTTCATTAATGCCACTAGCCTAAACAATAAATTATCTGATCCAAAGACACTCCTACATTTGGAAAACATCAATATCTATGCAGTGAGTGAAACTTGATTTAAACGTAAAGAGAGTACTTGCTTTTTATACAAGGCCCAGTGGCAACTGTGGTAGAGTTTCCATGTTTGTCAAGGAACATACAATTTCCAGGCAGATCATGCTGAACTACATGTCAATATAGATAGGATTAATTATCAACTACTAGCTAGTGACAAAATCTCTTTTCCCTGATGGCCCGTAAGAGTCATCAGTAGTCTAAATGATCTCCCTATTAGCAAATGCTCACTTATTTTGGGTGATTAACTAGTAACCACCATTCAATAAACTGGGATCAATGTAAGATATGCTTAAAATTTTCTAGACTTAAAAAAAACAATTGAGTAGCTGGTAAATAAGCCTACTAGAAGGCATAGCATTCTTGACCTGATTCTTATAAATATGGTCACCTCTTACACTGCTCGTCTAGGATTTTCCACCACAGTGAAGTTGGACTACAAACTTTTGACCTCCTGTGTTCAACTCCCAAAAGCACATATAGCAAACCTAGTAAATTTGCAAACATGCCAACCTCAACCTACTATGTGACATAACAAAATCCATTTATGACTGTATCTCCCCTAACCTTAATACAGCAGCAAGCTTCACTAAAGTATTAGACACCTATTTAGAACAATTTATACAGCTAGCAGTACCTACCATAATTGTGATTTAAGAAAATTCATAAACTAACCACCCTGGTGGTTCTCCACAATAAATAAATTATACAACAAAAGTAAGAAACGCTATATATTATTTAGTACATTCAGAACCCATCTTTAAATTATAATATCAAAAGCATTACAAATGCACTGAAGAACTCTATCATGTCCTCTAAAGGAACATGAACTTTGGTTTATGAGATTAAGTTGGCTTCTGAAGTCAACGATAATTATAAATTATTCTTCTTTATCTACTTAGAAAAAAAATACCTTTCATTGCTTAGAATTATATATAATGGAACCTCCTATTCTTAGCCAAATGACATATGGCTACTGGAAAGGCTCACCCAGACTCTTCTACAGTTTGCTGTGAGGGAAAGGTTAGTTTGCTTTTTATTTGTATTACAAAGTATTTTGTATTACTTTATTGCCTTTTTCTATTTTGTATACTGTGATTTGTTTTCTTTACACTGTTTTACTTGTATTCTGCTTTTAACTGCATACTAAAACTTGAAAAGGGACCACAGCTCTGTCTCTTGTGAGTCAGACAGAAATTTTTGCCACCCTCCCACCCAGATACTTTTGTGTTGTTAAACACCACTGTCTTTCTAGTGCTTGCCCTTATGTTAATTTGACCATATATCTCATTTCCTCTCTGCTTTTACTGGCTGGTGTAAGTGGAAAATTATCATTTTGTGAACTCACACTCCTTCAACTATTTAAATTTATTGGTCATCCTACTGTATTCCATAGTACCAGAATACAAAAGTGACCACCCCTTTCAATCTTAACGTTTTAGACAGGTAAAACTTAGGTTACCTACTTTCAGATCTTAGTCCTCTAGTGCAAACTGTAGTGTTTAGGATACACCATTTTTTTCATCTTACCTTTAGGTATCTATTGCAAGACCACCAGTTATTGGAGAGCCCACACTCTGCCTCTCAGTAGTCATCTTGGGACTAGTGCTTCTGTTTTCTCCTAGTGAGAGAAGGAGTGCAGTTACATTATTTCCTGGAGACTGCTGATCACCAGAAAGCTTAATAACTGCTTTATAGGTGACCGCTTGGAATCTGTGCTTATATTCTGATCCTGCAGAGTACATTGATTCCTGACTCTTTCTGGTTGGAGAGTGAGTGTCTGTCCTTAACGTACCTGATTGGTCTGGTTGCTATTTGAGGCATCTACCAGAAAAAGGCTACAAGCCTGCAGACCCTTGCATCATCTGGGACAAGACTGTGGATCCCCAAGCAGGCCGTGGCCTGCTTCTCTTCTTGGGATTGGTGCAAACATTTTGATTCTGGTGAGAGAAGAAGCAAAGGAGTATTGTATTCCAACAGAGTGAAGCTGTGTTGAGACCAGTATTAGTAGTAGCCAAGCAGTAGCCATTCATATGACTCCCCTCTTTTCATCATTCTTGACAAGCTATTTTTTATTTTTCTGTAAGTACTGCTTGATTTCTTTCTAATTTCAGAATATCTGCCTAAATACTTCATCCTTAAATTTTCAGGATCTACATATTACTTTCCCCTCAAGTGCTCGTTAGTGCTCTGTACAGACTCAGACACCTTGAGTGACTTTTTCCTGTAAAAGAACTAAATAAGGACACAGCTCCAGTACTTAGTAATAATGACCATCCCTCCTGGCATGTCTAAAGATCAGTTCCCTGTGCTTTCTTAACCTGGTGAACTTGGCCATTCTGAGACAGTGTAGCAACTGCCTTATGTACACAGACAACCCTCTCATCTTACCTCCCAACACTCAGACTTGTGAGAGATGCACTTATATATCCAAATTGGAAGCCATGCACTCTCAAGCCAAGACCAGAATAGCTGGTCAAGAGGAGAAGGTCAACACCTGCACCACACCACATGCAACACAAAGCCCTACAGAACACCCACCATCACAGCTCTCACATAAAAACACAAATTACACACCCACCTTCATGGAGGCTCTCAATAGAAACGTACCCAAACAGCAGAGACTGCCAAGGCAAAAATGCACTCAAGCACCACAACACAGCACAATCCGCAAGACACATAGCTCACCTACACAGTGTGCCCCTCAACCTAAGCCCCTAAGGAAAAACAGCTTACCCAATACACTAATCATAGGTGACTCAATAGTGAGGCACACTGATGTCCCACTCACTAGGTTGAATAAAGAGAAGGTAACAGTCAGCTGTCTATCAGGTGCCAGAATACGACACATAACACACACACACAGGTCACTGCACAAGTACAAGTGTGACTCTGTCACTGTCCATGTGGGTGTGAATGACCTGAGATGCACCTCCCTGGACTACATGAAAAGAAATGTGGAGGAGCTCACGGATTATGTGGCCCAGGCAGGTATGACCCTAGCCCTGAGCAGCATCCTTCCATCGTCCAGAATGATACCACAGTACAAGCAGAAAATAATTGACTTCAGCAATTGGCTAAGTTTCTGGTGTCATTCTAAGCGGATCCAGTATCTGTCTGCTTAGGATGACATGATTGACAGACCTTGATGCTTTGCCAGAGATGGCCTGCATCTGTTACCCCTGGGCAGCTGGATACTGGCTATGGTTCTTGCCATCCCTATTGTGCCTTTATTAGGTGATGTGCCAAAGACCAAATTACCACCATAATAGCTATAAATAAATGCAATCTGAGAGTCATGCTGTTCAACGCTAGAAGTCTAAATCTCAAGATGCACGTACTCAAAGCACTACTCAAAATGGAGAACATCAACATTTGTGCTGTAACAGAGACCTGGTTTAAAGCAGCAGAAAGCACCCTGCACTACCAGGATATAACTCATTCCACACCTTTCAGCCCCAGAATATGGACCAAAGCTCCAAAGGCGGTGGTGTCTCCATATTCATAAAGGATATGCACACCTCCAGACTAAGTAGCCCAGCATAATGCATCTGAGATACTTCAGGTACAACTAACATTGGGTAAGATGACGATTCAGGTTGTATCCTGCTATAGGTCCCCAACCATATCCCAAGACTCTCGCTCCACATTCCTAAGCACCCTGGAAACTATTAGGGTCCAACCCAACACTCTCATATTAGGTGACTTCAACTACCCCTCCATCAACTGGGAAAACTACTCATGCACCAATACACTGGCCCAACATTTCCTGGAATTCATCAATCCCAATGCCTTGGACCAGCTCATTCTTACCCACACAAGAGGAAGCAATATCCTTGACCTGGTTATTGATAACATGGGCAACCTTTGCTCTACACCAATAGTCAATTCCTCCCTGGTTAGATCCAACCACAAACTAATCACCATGGAAATCCACATCTCATCCACACCCCCACGCAAAGGTAACCACCATGAAAAATTTCTTCAAAGCTGATTTTGGGCTCCTAAAAACAAAGGTGGCTAACTTCACGACACCCATGTCAATGGAAAATAAATGCATGACGAATCATACACCAATGCACTGTACGAACACATACATAAATGCATGGAACTAGCCATACCCAACAGAACCAAGATGCTCTCCTCCAAAAAAGAAAGCCAATCTGGTGGTCCCCTGCCACTAATAAACTCTACAACAGAAGGAAGAAACTGTTTCAGAAAAAGGAGAAGTCCCAAGACTGGAAAAACTTCCTTATTAGCCTCAACAAAAAGTTGAGATCCCCCATCAAAACCTCTACAGCCAGCTATGAAAGCAGAATTGCAGCAGACACTAAGAACAACCACATAGCCTTCTATAATTATATCAAGAATCTCCATGGCAATACCCAGGTTTGCTCTAAGTTACTGCACAATGGTACCTCCTATACTGAGCCAGCAGATACTGCCAACATACTGGCCGACAGATTCAGTGCCAACTTTACCCCTCTCTCCCCCCCAAAGGACCAATCACAATACCGGAAGAATGCCAAGCACCCAGTATTACTGCAGCACAGGTTAAAGCTGCATTGTCCAAGGCCAAGAATACAGCTTCCATGGTACCCGACAATATCCCTAGATGTGTTCTACATGAACTACAAAGTGAACTGGCACCACATCTGTGTGCCCTGTTCAATCACAGCCTCATCTCAGGGTTTGTCCCTACCGAATGGCACACTGCTACAGTCATCCCTCTCCATAAAGGGGGAGCGACTACAGACCCTGGGAATTATTACCCCATTAGCCTGACGAGTCTGATATGTAAGGCTGTGGAGTGCATCATCCTGGGCCTAATTAACAAGGATATAGGGAATCTCCAAACTCTAGATCCCACTCAATTTGGTTTTGTGAAAGGTAGATCATGCCTGCTCAACCTGGTTGACTTCTCTGAGTCAGTCACCAGAGCTGTGGATGAGGACAAGGCAGTTCATACAGCTTACCTTGATCTGGTCAAGGCCTTTGATATCATTCCCCACTCAGGAATTATTGATAAACTCACCAAACTAGGCA
Organism: Protopterus annectens; assembly: GCF_019279795.1. NCBI lineage: Eukaryota > Metazoa > Chordata > Ceratodontiformes > Protopteridae > Protopterus > Protopterus annectens. The sequence continues at coordinate 607,579,239 of NC_056745.1, forward strand.
TCAACCCTACATCACTAGGTGGGTTGCAAATTGGCTCACAGAAAAAACCCGCAGTGTGAAAGTAGCAAACTCCAAGTCAGAGTGCCGACCAGTCATGAGTGGAGTTCCACAGGGATTGGTCCTGGGTCCTCTCCTGTTTGGCATCTACTTCTCAGAAGTCCAGGCCAACACACAGGGACTCTGGCTGACCAAGTTCGCAGACAACTGCAAGCCATTATTAATGCCCCAACTGATGTAGACATCCTACAGAAAGGACTCACTGAGACCAATGAGTGGTGTCGAAACCATTGCCTTAATCTTAATGCCAAAAAATTTGTCATCGTCCCCTTTGGGAAAAACTCAGTTCCCACTAATTACCACATCGATGGGAGCCCACTGAACACTGAAGGTGTTATAAGAGATCTAGGGATACAGGTTGACAGCAACTTCTTCTTTGACCACTACATTGCTACTGTGGTCAGAAAGTCCTTATATGTGGCACATCTCATTTCCAAGGGTTTTGCATCCAGGAAGAAAGAGGTCATCATCTCTTTCTACTCTTCCCTCATTAGGTCAATCATCGAGTATAATGCCCCATTTGGCATGTACCTCACTAGACACATGCAACAGCTGGAAAGGCCACAAAAGTACCTCATAAAGAGGCTCCTAGGCCTTAAACACATCTCCTACATGGACAGACTCAAAAAAAACTCCAGCTATTCTCTGGCTCATATTGTCTACTAAGAGGCAATCTCTGCTTGACTTACAAAGCCATGTCTGATCTAGCTCTGTTAGAAATGCTACATCTAAAGAAATCCCAATCACTCCACACCACACGCTCCAGGGACCTCAACCTCATTACCATAATCAACAGAACATGTTGGAGGGGACAGGTTCATAACCCAGAGACTGCCCATGCTCTGGAATATACTTCTCATGCATGTCAAGCAGAGCACCTCACTGGCCTTCTTCAAGAGTAATCTTGATGAGTGGATGGGAAATAGAAAGTTCACCCCGGGGATCTCTCCAGTGGCTCTACTTGGTAGAGGTACTGGGAACTAACGTCGAGCGGCACGATGCTAGGGCACTTCTATAGGCTATGCTTGTAAAGGCTCCAGGTCCATTAGGATAGTACATACCTATGAACCAATATCCTTTCAAACATATTTAATGCAAACTAAAGCCATGAAATATCTGAATCCCTTACTCACCCAAGTACCTTTAAAGTACTTTTAAAGATCATTTACTAAAAATGCTAACCTTCCATGGGACCCAATAATATACTTGTTTGCTACTTCAACAGTTTTAAACATGCATGCATACTCTTCAAACTGTTTAACTTATGTTTAGCTTCTGGTTTTGTTCCCAATGAGTGGTACACAGCAGTGCTGATGCCCCTGTATAAGGGTGGACATATAACTGACCCAGTAATTATATAACTATCCACCTTACACACACCATTTGCAAAGCTGTAGAATGTATTATATCTGAGTCATAAACTGTGATATGAAGAATCTTGCCAGACGTGATCCCTAACAGTTTTGATTTGCGAAGTGTAGATCGTGTCTAATTAATCTTTCTTCAAAAGGTGTACGGAGTCTGGTGATGATGGCCATGCAATGCAGTTAGCTTTTCTTGATCTAGCCAAGGTCTTCCCCACACAGGCACCATACAAAAACTAATTGCTTTAAAAATTGGCCCGTACATGGTAAGATTGATAGTAAACTGGCTGAAAGACAGAACCCATGCAGTGTGAATATTTGGTGCCTCATTAGAAAATATGAAAGAGTATAGCATTGCTCATGAAGGCTTGCTGCTGAGCCCAGAGCTGGATCATGGTCAAATGGGGACCTAGGCAGGGGAATGGATCAGGAACCCACATACACAGCCCTCTCCACAGCCATTCCAGTGTCTCATTACTTGGCAATTTCTCCTCAGTTACCATAAACACCATTTAAACCTGTCCGTGTATATACTGTTTTCTGCTTTACTTCTACAATGATCACAAATATTTGGATTTAATTTAAAACTTTTATATCAAATTTAATAGCACCAACACTGATAGACATTTGGTAAACAAATCATTACAGTCTCACAATGAGAACAAAATTAGCATTAAAACTTCTCTGTCCTTGAAACTCACATTCATTGAAATGGCATTGAAACCCATATTCGAAGAAAATGTGTCTGGCCAGTTTACTTTGGGGCTGTTTTCAAATCACAGGCCCCTTGCATACATTTTTATCACCATGCAAACATGCATGAGTTCATTGATTCACCTTCCTGATTGTATTAAATTATATTATTTGTATGATACAACACCACTTGTTAGAGTGTGTTTTAAATTTGTAGTTTTGAACATTTTTCTAGTAAGCAATGAAATTAAACATATGAACCAATAATAATGTCAAAACTGCCCAATTCAGAACATTTCAACCATAAAGGGCCACTTAAACTTCTATCATTACAATCCACCAATATCAGTCAATATGCACAATCTCTGCAGAAGTAAAAGTAATCTGAATAATTCCAGATTAAAGAGATTTGTAACTAATGAAGATGTTGCTGCTAGCAAACAACTTTATATTTCAGTGTTTCTACAAATTCAGTGCCTGCTGCTCTTAAAGAATAAATTGCCTATGTTACTTAAAAAAAAGTAAATTGGTAATATTGGAATAGGGAATGGATGGCAAAATGATAACTGGTTCATAGTTACTAGGCATCTCATCCAAAGGAGGACATACTCAGGACTGCAGCACCCCACCCCACTAAAGTACAACACAGTATCAGCAATCCATCTACATGCTATAGGAGCAGAATCCACAGCCTTCTGTATCCAAAGCAAATTTATTTATTTATTATTTTATTTTACATTTGTTAACCGGGGGTGTCTGACTGAGCCGTAAAGGCCCTTTTTCAGCAGAGGCCCAGGGAGAAAAGCAGCACAAAGAAAAATTGCAGACACATTTAGTTATTTAGACATGATCAGTTTACACACAAATTACAAGAGACATGTTTTTACAGTGCTATGAGGCACATAAAAAGTTACAGTGGAGAGAACAAACAAAAAAATATTAATTTTAAAAATAAAGGTAATTAATAGATTTGTGGTGTACAGCCAAAATTTGGAACATAGGTAGAATACATACATAGTACACAGGTACAGTACATACTTTGTAGATTAGCCAGTGTTTGTGAGTAAGGTTGAAAACTATTATCAAGTGCTCTAAATTTAGTATGTATATGTTATCCGCTTTCACTAACCTGGGGAGCAATCATGGCACTGCCAACTTTGCTTGAGATGTTGCCTGATGAGGTCTTTAAAGGAGGCTTTGGATGATGTGTTTTGAATGCTAGTAGGGACAGAGTTCCATTTTTTTAGCCACTGAACTACTATATAGTGCATCTCCAAAGCTATTGTAGCTGTTGGTGACTTCTAGTAGTAGTTTGCTTGATGATCTAAGAGGCCTTTTGGCTGAGTGATGTTGTACTAGGTTTTTGAGGGCAGGAAACTTATTGGGGAGGTAATAGATTGAATGACAGAGGCAGAGCTGATTGTAGGTTAGGAGGTTGGGCAGTTCAAGCTAGTGGAGCTGTCTCAAAGCAATACAGTGATGAGTTCTATATGAGCAATTTGCAGCAAAGCGGGCAATTCTGTTATAGCAGGCTTCCATTTTGCTTAGTTCAGTTTTGTTGAGATTAGTCAGAATGGGAGATGCATAGAGTAGGGTGGATAGAAGTTGGGAGTGAGCAATGGCTGATCTTATGTTGTTGGTAAGAAATGGTTTGATACGCTAGAGTGACCCCAGTTTGGCATGTACTTTTTTAATAGTTAAATTGAGATGACTATCAAATTTTAGGTGGAAGTCTATGGTTATTCCCAATAGCTTAGCCTGTGCCACTGGAGCAATTGGAGTAGCATTTGTGGAGTAGATAGTGAATTGACTGTTAGTGTTTTTGTTAGAACTGGTTATAATTATAAGCTGAGTTTTCTTTGGACTGAGGATAAGTTGGGCTTTGGTAAGGTAGTTTTCAACGTCAGAGAATGTTAGTTGAGTTGTTTGCAGGAGGGTGGGAATGTTTTGTGCAGCACAGATTAAGGTAGTGTCATCTGCATACTGAATTATAGACGCATGCTGTGTGGAGGTATGGAGGTAATTTGTGAAGACTGTGAATAGTAGTGGTCCTAAGATAGAACCCTGTGGGACTCCTATAGTTATGGGTAGCTGAGGAGAGAGAGAATTTTCCCATTTCACAGCTTGGTACCTGTCAGTTGCTTTGGAACCAGGTAAGAGTGGAATTTGATAGATGATATTGGTTTAGCTTGTTTAGCAGGATTTGGTGTGAGACTGTGTCAAATGCTTTGGTCATATCCAAAAAAGAGTTGACACTTGTAGGCCTTCATTTTTGAGATGGTTTACTGTGTCTGTGAAGCAGAGGAGGGCTGTAGTGGTACTATGGGCAGGTCTGAAACCATGCTGAGTAGATGACAGGATGTTGCTGTCTAGGAGATAGTTTAGCATCTGGGTATGTATGCATTTTTCTAGGATTTTGGCTGGGGGGAGAGTAAAGCAATGGGTCTGTAGTTATTAAGTTCAGTGGAGGTCCCGCCTTTATGTATGGGTGTAACATAGGATATTTTCCAGAGTTTGGGCACATAGTTTTCACCAATTGATTTGTTTATGAGCGTGGAGACTGGGATAGCAATAGCATCTGCTTTGAGTTTCAAGAAATAGCTGGGGAGTAGGTCGGCTGCTGTTGATGAAGTTTTTAGTTTGGAGTGCATGCTTTTGATTGAAGTGGTGGAAACTGTTTTGAGGCTAAAGCTTGTATTAGTGTTATTTGTGTTTGGGGGGATAGTGAGGAAGGAACTATCCTGTGATACTAAGGATAGAATTGAGTTCACAAAGTGGGAGTTGAATTGTGTTTCGATGGGAACTTTAGTGTCAGGGGTGGTTGGTTTGGGGGTAGCCTTCTGGGTGGGTTTTAGTAGCTGGTTTACATTTTTCCAAAATTTTTGTGGGTTGTGTTGGTATTTAGTTTGTAATGTTGTGTAGTAGGATTTTTTGTCCAGCCTAATGCATTTTTTTGCATGGTTGCGCAGTTCTTGCTAGTTAGTTAGGCTTTGTGTTTCTTTGTTTTTTTGATAGTAAAGCCAGGCAGTGTCTCTGGACTTGAGGATTTGTTTGGTTTCTTTACTGAGCCAGGGGTTTGTAGAGGTTCTAACCTTGATTTTGTGCAATGGAGCAACAGTGTGAAATGTTTTGTTGAAATATGCTACAGCCTGGTCAAGTGGGAGGGTTTTTAGGGGGGTCCAGTCACAGTTACAGAGTAAAGCGTTGAGGACCTCAGGAGAGAATTTTTTTGTGTTTCTAGTGGATATATAGTTAGTGGTTTTGCATATGCTTGTTCTACTACGTATAAAGTATATTATGTTGTGGTCACTTAAGGTGTCTGGGAGACTGCCTGTGTGAGGGTACAATGTGGGGTTGTTAGTTAAGACCCAGTCAAGGATGGATTCCCTTTCAGATTTTTTATCACATCTAGTTGGAATTTGGACTAGCTGCTGGTAGCCATGGAGATTTATTAGATTACTTGGTGGTTCTGATATACAGGTGAACCAATCTAGGTTGAAGTCCCCCAGAATAAGGGTTTCTTGTGAGTATGTGGAAGAACACCAGGATAAGAAGTCTTCAAGGCTAGCAGGTGTATTACCAGGTGGAATATAGATCACAATTGTGGTGATGACCTTTTTAGGGTGAAGTTGAAGTTGTGAGATAAGTATGTCCCAATTATTGGGGGAGGGGTAGGTGTTTGGTAATTGACGGACAGTTAAGTTGGACTTGTACAGTAAGGCAGTTCCACCTCCTTTACAAAGTGGTCTGTCTTGTCTAATGATATTGTAGCCAGTAGGGAGAACTTCTGAGTTAGCTATGTTTTTATTTAGCCAGGTTTCTGTTAAAGCAACTATGTCTGGGGAGTAGTGTACTATTGAGGCCTGGAGTTCAGGTATTTTATTTCTGATACTTCTAATATTAATATTTAGCATTAAAAGATGGTTGGTTTTGCTGCTGTTGTTGATTTGCCCAGGGATGAAGAAAGTAGGGGTGTTATGTTCTGACATTTGTGTTGGATCAGTTTGTGTTGGACAGGATGGATTTGGGCCTGGGTTGGGGTGGATATCCCCACTTATGGTGAGCCTGGAGTTAAAATGGTTATACAGATGTTGGAGTTTGGTGAGGAGTGTTAGTAAGTATTGTGTTTTTTTGGAGTAGGAATGAGAGCATATGTGTTTAGTTCTGAATTGGTCCGTTATGTAGTTCTTGAATAACTGTGGGCAGACATTATTATAATGTGTGGTGTCTGTATACGGGAGTGCATAATGCAGTGTTGTGCTACTAAGTTTAGGGATATTGCTAGAGTGATAACTTGTGGTGTTGTAAAGAATTATGAGAAGACAGACTAGACTTAGTTGTGTGATAGTCATGGTTATAAAGTTTAAGTTGTTTCTAGGTGAGGGGGGTCTGAATAGGAAGTATAGGGTTGCACTATATGTGGATGGGGAAGTAGTGCGGGTGATGTAAAAAATGTCTAGTGGGAATGAGAGTGATTGGGAGTATTTTGTGTGGAGAGACAAAAGAAAAAAGTAAGTATTACTTTACAAATCTAAACACTTTTAAAACAAATTCCTGAGGTCTAATGGCTTACTGTCAAATAGAATGTAATTGCTGAAGAACACTTGTGTCCTGGTGGGAGACTAGAAATTTAAAGATGGCTCCATGCTCAGCAGGATTCTAATACAGACTTTGCTAACTGTTCTGCTACTAACAATACTTTTCAATTCCATAGCACAATAGTGATACCATTTGCTAAACAAAACAGCTGCACATAGTAAATAGACTTAGCATAAGCAGCAGTAAACTTCTATTCTCTTGAAGCTCACAATTCCTTGAAAAAGCACCCGAAACTCAACTCCTTGAAAAATGCACCTGAAAAAGATCCTAGAAAAATACACCTGAAGCTCAATTCCTTGAAAATGCACCTGACAATCTCATTTCCTGTAACTAAAGTACAGGATTTAAGCCTGAGCAAATAAATCACTAACCACCTGTTACCCTTAGCAAGGGCATTTTTATACACACTCAACCCCCCGCCCCGTACCTGTCTGTTGAAGCAGGAATGCCTTCTATTCTATTCATATTTTGCATGGAACAGAAGACGTAAACAAACAAGTGTGCAATTCTACACCGAAACATGCACAGATGTTGCAACTGGACACAGAGAGCACTTTTTTAAGAACACACTCTGTGTCCACTCCCAACATCTGTTTGTGTACTGGTGTAATTATGTACAGACGTGTTGTTTGTGTATTAAAAACACACATGTATTTTTTTTTTTTTTTTTTTTTTAATTAAAAAAAAAAATAATGTGACAGTTCCTGGCCAGTGTGGGCCCCCACACAACCAGTAATCCCTAGGTGACTGCCTTGGTTGCCGAGTGCTGGATCTGGCTTTGGCTGGGACTTCTCCACTTTGTACTTACTTCTCAGATCTCCCAGAAGAAAGCCAATATCTTTGGCTAACAAAGTCTTCAGATGTTTGCTGTTAAGTCATTCTGTGATATCCAAACCCTTCAAAATAAACTCTTGGTCTACTAAAAATGGACTCAAACTAAATGCTAAAAAGTATAGTACGATCACTACTGGTATACACCCCATACTGTCTAGACAATACATCTCTACAATATGAAAATGTAGTTAGACCTACGTACTTGAGTTGACAGCTTCCTTTCTTTTATTTAGCCCAAATAATTACCAAAGGAATATCATTGAGATCTGAAGAGGTAATCATTTCCTTATACTCAATATTGATCAGGCCAGTTATAGAGTAAACCACTCCCTTTGGGATGTATGTCAATAAACATATTAAACAATTAGAAAGACCTCAAAAGTTCCTAACAAAAAGATCACATGCCTAAATCCACTGAGCTACCAAGAGAGGCTGGAATATCTATGCCTTTATTCACTGTCTTTTAGATTTTTGAGGGGAGATATCTGCCCTCAATTACCATGCCATTAGAGATCCAAATATCCTGGACCTACTGTTTCTCTACATACCTAATATCTCCAGTAATACTAGAACTATGGACCTAAATCTTCACCAACAGGTAAATAAAACACACCAGAATGTTAAGTGTATAACCTAGCACCTCCAAAACCTCTAAAATAATGTCTACTGTATGTTAAACAGTGAGACTCACTATCTTCCAATAAACTAGCTGACAGAATGGGTATGCATAAATGTGCTTCAGGATTGGCTGGTATGGCCCTTCTGGAAAAAGGACACGCTGTCTGAGAATACTGGCTCAGCTAGAATGCTCATGAGACAGTGGCCTTGGAATATCTATAGCTCTAAGAAATCATAAGGAACTCACCTTGAGAGCAATGTGGCATCAGAATATCTCACAGATCTTCCTTCCTGAAAGGAAAACTGAGTAGGTCTCATAAGAAGTATATCTGTCAAACTAGGAGGCTCAAACTCTTCTAGCATATTACTAAGCATTTCTGTCTTGGGCCACCTCTAACAAGGGGCAATGAGGAAGGTAAAAGCAAAGACAGAGGAAAAAATGTATAGCAGTATGCATTTCTGCCCTCAGACCCCAGGTTCACGCTAACACAAATGCCACACAGATTAAGCCCTGCAAATACAATCTTGGGACCTAAGACACCTATCCTGGAGATGATTATATTATGCTACATAGGTCTTGTGTAAAGAAAAAGACTAGCAGTGTGGCAACAAATAGGTCTTAGAAATACAAAACATTGACTAGAGTCATGGATAATAGGAAACATGACATTAAATTCCATGACCATACTTTAGTTGTATTGACAAGCCTTCCAACACAGCAAAACCAACCCATAGAAATCTAAAGGTGTTACTGGTCAATGCCAGGAGTTTAAACAAGAAGCCCCACACCCTCCAAGCTCTCCTCACACTGGAGAATGCAGACATCTGTGCAATTAACAAGACATTTTAAAGCCACAGAAAGTACCCCAGCAGTGGAAAGTTTCCAGTGTCTTCCACACATTTCTACCAGCAGCTGCATAGATGGACTAAAGGTGTCCAGATCTGCATCATTACCAAGCATACCTCTATGTTGGTTACACAGAATGACATGCTAGAGTTTCTCCAAGTACAGGTTATCATAAATAGAGTCTACTCTATATTCAAGCAAGTTATTGATCACCATTTATTATCTCAGGAAACCCATAGCACATACTTACACCTCCTGAAGACATTCACCATTCAGCCAAGTACCATACCCATGGGGGACTTAAAGTATCCCTAAACAGACTGGGAATTCTATATGGTCCCAAATTTGCAGGAACAAGATGCCTGAACTTGTATACACAAACACTCTAGATCATGTAGTTCATTTGCCTATTAGAGGTACAAACATATTGGACCTGGTACTAACAAATATGGGAGAACACTGCATCCCATCTAATGTCGTGACCTCACTGGTAAACTCAGATCACAAGTGGTATCCTTTGAATTAAACATCAATTCTGCGACCCAAGTAAACACTGTAACAGTTAGGAACTGTTCCAAGACAAACTACCATTTATTAGGTGATAAGCTCAAAATTCCAAACCCCTCCAAACCTGGATGTAATGCCCCTGCACTGGCCCAGTAATCAAGAAGCCTCAATCCTCACCACTGCCAGCAGTGAGGGATGTACACAGTGGGAGGATAAGTACACACACAGTAAAGTGCAATTTCCCTTAAGAGCACACAGAGAACACAGTCAGTCTGGGGCTGGTTTCCCCCTCTTTTTCCAGATCCCCAATAAGACTCCCCACTGGCACAGCTATAGGGTTAAGATCTCAGCTGAGTGGCCATGCTAAGACCTCCAGCACCCTCTCTGTCCAACCAGTGTTTTGTGTCCCTGCCAAATAGCTGACACTCACACTCTTTGAGAGTTGATTGATATACAAACACACACAGCTGGGAAAGGCTGGCACAGGTTTACTAGCTATGCCCCCTTCTGCCCAGACTATAAGGCTGTACCAGCTGCCACCAGCCACCTTTACTTATCAACTACTATAAGGCCCTTACAAAGGGTGTGTGATCCTACTGGCCTAATGGTTAAGGTGTTTGCCTTACAAACACAGGTACAGGGTTTGAATCTCACAAGGGATAATTGGCTAGGCTTAAAATGGCTCACAAGGGCAGTTAGCCTAGTACTAATCTGTGAACCTATGAACCTATCCAAATGGTAGTTTTGACCAAGGCTTCCAAGGCTATTTACGAGTAGCCTGTACAGTGTCACCAAATACAGATGCAAGTACTCTAAGAGCTTAAATATGTCTCACAAATATCAGCCACAAAGATGCATTTAAATATATTCAATAATAAATAACAGAAGAATAAGACAATACTCAGAAAAGAAACAAACACAGTTACTTCAGAGTTCAAAATTGCAGGAAATATTTTAAAACAACATTGCAGGACAGTCTCAAATAAATATAGAAAACATCAGCAGAAACCAGAAAAGACAAACTTTCCAGATTTTAAGTATTTTTCTTGGCTTTTTCGACCTTTTGTGACTTTCGACCACTGTTTCTGCTTATTTTATCGAAGTATTACCTGTTTTTACAAGCTCAAACTGTTTACTGCACTTGCTAGTTTAAGTTTTGCTTAAAAGTTAAACTACAAGCTAATACACTCAAGTGTACTAGCTTTTGATAGCAATTAGTCGAAAAGTACAGCATTTATTGTGTTTTCTGCCTATCTGTGTAAAAAAACTTGAAAAAAAAAACAAAAAAAAATCCTTGTTTTCCATACTTTCCTAGCTAGTGTTCCAGTGATCAGATTTTGCTGATCCCTGGGCTTTGTCTTGGTTCCTGTACTTCTCCATTTTCCTTGTTTGGTCAGGGGGAAGTTTCTTTACTCACCAGTGAGAGTGGGGAGTACTGAGCTGCCTGTTTGTCCTCAGAGGAGTGGTTAAAGACAGTAACTTGTAGTTCATTGGCCATTTTGGGTCATTTCCTGCCTTTTCCAGCCCCCTGCTAAAGCACGCTTTAGAGCACTTTAGCGCGATTTAGCATGGAGTTGCCACAGGAGCACACAAGAGCAGCGGCGGTTAATCAAGGTTAAACTATTCGGGCTACCTAAAGTCCACTCTTCATTTTTTTCCCTTAGAACAGCTCTTCTTGAACTGTACTGCCTATCTAACCAGCCTATTCTCTAACTAAAAAGTTCAGCTCTACTTGATTCCTAAGTAGACTATTCTCCATCTGTAAAGCCTAGCACTTGCTCCTAAAGTACTTTTTACTCTGATATAGCACTTTTATTATACACAGTACCCTTAAAAACACCACATCCCAAGTCTTTTTCAACTCATCTACATAAGGTTTTTGTCTATTCCTTCTAGCATGGCGAGGGATCAGTTGCTAGTGTCCTCTCCTGCTCAGCTGGTGAATCTGGGAATATTGAGGCAATGTTACAATTGCCTCATGTACACTGACAACTTTCTCCTTCTCCCACAAAACACAAATACATGCGAGAGATGCAAATATATAGCCAAACTGGAGGCTGAGCTCTCTCAACATAGGACTGGCAAGACCAGACAGGAGGAGAAGGTAACCACACACACCACAAACCCAGTCTCACATAGCACTATCACAACTTCAAATCATACACATAAACACACAAAGACATACTCGAGGCTCTGATTAAAACCTACCAAAACAGCAGAGGCCACCAAAGCAGACACCCAAAAAACTGCCACCACAGGGCACAGCACATGCAACACATAGACCACAGAGTCAGTGTGCCAAACAGTCACAGCCCTTAAGGCCAAACACAATGCCAGACACACTCGTCATTGGTGACTCCATAGTCAGACACACTGACGTCCCGCTCACCAGATTGAGTACGGAGAAGGTCACAGTAAGCTGCCTATTGGGCGCTAGAATCCGCCACATAACGCAAGCACTCAGGTCACTCAACTGCAGGTACAAGTATGACTCAGTCATTGTCCATGCTGGTGTGAACGACCTGAGACGTACCTCCCTGGACTACATGAAAAGAGACATAGAGGAGCTCTCTGATTATGTAGCCCAGGCAGGTATGACTCTGACCTTGAGCAGTATCCTACCTTCACCAAGAATGATGCCACAATACGAAGACAAGATGATCGGCTTTAATAATTGGTTTAAACTATGGTGTCATTCAAAGGGGATCCAATGTCTGTCTGCCTGGGATGACATGCTGGACAAGCCATGCTGCTTCGCAAGGGACGGCTTGCACCTGTCACCCCTGGGCTTCCGGATTTTGGCAAAGGCTCTTGCCACCCCCATTGTGCCTTTTTTAGGCAGGGCTCAAATTCTAAACCTACCACCCTAGAACACAAAAAAGGAAAAAAACTAAGGGTAATGCTGCTCAATGCCAGAAGTCTCAACCTCAAGATGCATGCACTCGAAGCCCTTCTCAGTATGGAGAACATCGATGTCTGTGCTGTGACTGAAACCTGGTTCAAGGCTCCTGAGAGCACCCCGGCACTATCAGGTTTTACCTCATATCATGCGTTCCGGCCCCAAAATCCGGACAACACCAAGAAAGTAGGGGGGGGGTGTCCATATTCATCAAGGACACCCTCACCTCAAGGTTGGTGGAAATGCACGATGCATCGGAAACCATCCAGGTGCAATTAACCGCAGGCAAGACTGCTCTGCAGTTTGTAGCCTGTTACAGGCCACCCTCTCAAACTCAGGAACCTCACACAGCTTTCCTGAAAACACTGGAGGGGATAAAAATATCTCCAAACACCATCATACTGGGTGATTTCAACTATCCAAATATAGACTGGGATCACTACTCAAGCCCCAACACTCTAGCCCAAAGGTTCCTAGAGTTCATAAACTCAAATGCCATGGAACAACTAGTCACCATCCCCACAAGAGGAGAAAACATACTAGATCTCATCATCACAAACATGGGGTCACAATGTTCAACACCAGAGGTATACCCATCATTGGTGAGATCAGATCATAAACTAATCTCACTCGAAGTCCACATCCCGCCCCCAGATAAAAAAGACCACAGTGAATAACTTCTCAAAAGCCGACTTCACACTCCTAAAGACTGGTGTGGTCTCTTTCAAGGCCCCCGAGCCAGCGGAAACCATTACTCAAACCACTGAATCACTTACAAATTGCCTTCTACCAGCACCTCCAGGACTGCATGGATCAGGCAATCCCAAACAAAACAAAGACTCTTTGTACCAAAGGCAAGCGTCCAGTCTGGTGGACCCCAGCCATAAACAAGCTTTACAACAAAAGGAAGAAGCTACTACAAGATAGAGCAAAATCCGTAAAAGGGAAGACACCCTTGATCATTATAAGTAAAAAACTGAGATCTCTCATAAAAGCATCCAAGGCAAATTTTGAGAGAAATATCACTAAGGACTCAAAAGACAATCATAAGGCCTTTTTTAGCTATGTTAGAAACCTGGGAGGAAACTCCCAGATATGCTCAGAATTAGTGCAAAATGATGTAAAAATCACGGAACCTACAGACATTGCCAACATACTGGCTGACAGGTTCAGTGCAAATTATAGAGATATCTATACCAGAGGATTGTAGTCCCCCAAACATCTCATATGCTCAGGTGAGAACTGCTCTCTCCAAGGCAAAAAACACAGCATCCATGGGACCAGATGGTGTCCCTGGTTGTGTGCTCCACGAACTTAATGAGGAATTAAACCCACAGTTAGGGCAGCTGTTTAATCTTAGTCTCACCTCAGGATACGTACCCAAGGAGTGGCGTACGGCAACGGTGGTCCCACTTCACAAAGGAGGTGCCTCCACTGACCCCGGAAACTACCGTCCCATCAGCTTGACAAGCCTGGTCTGCAAAGCTATGGAGAGGATCATAATGGAACTCATAAATATAGACATAGGGGACTTGCAGACTTTGGATCCAACCCAGTTTGGCTTTGTCAAGGACAGATCATGCCTTTTAAACTTGGTTGACTTTTTCAAAACAGTCACCAAGGCCATTGACGAGGGCAAGGCAGTCCACACAGCCTACCTTGACCTGGCAAAGGCTTTTGACACAATACCCCACTCGGGTATCATTGAAAAACTCACCAGCTTAAACGTAAACCCATACGTCACAAGATGGGTTGCAAACTGGCTAAGTGACAGAACCCACAGGGTCAGAGTTGCTGGTGCCATGTCAGACTCCAAGCCTGTCACAAATGGTGTCCCACAGGGCTCAGTCCTGGGCCCACTCTTGTTCAGCATCTACTTTTCAGAGGTACAGGCAAACACAGGAGGATTATGGCTGACAAAGTTTGCAGATGACTGCAAACTGGGCACCATAGTTGAAAACCCATCTGACACAGACATCCTTCAGAAGGGTCTCATAGAAATGGATAACTGGTGCCAGAACCATGGCCTAAAGTTAAACGCCAAAAAATGCATAGTCATTCCCTTCGGGAAAAACAAGGTTACCCATAGTTACCATATAGGTGGCAATCCTCTAAGCACAGAAGAGGTTATCAGGGATCTGGGGACCCATGTTGACAGTAACCTTTCGTTTGACACTCACGTTGCCAAAGTAGTTAGGAAGACCTTCTACATTGCCCACCTGATCATGAAAGGATTCACATCTAGATCAAGGGAGGTCATCGTTCCCCTGTACTCATCACTCATCAGACCAATGATTGAGTACAATGCCCCATTCAGAATGTATCTGACCCGACACCTGCAGCAATTGGAAAGGCCCCAAAAGTTCCTCACCAAAAGGATAAAGGTTCTCAAAAATATGTCTTATGCTGCCCGACTGAAGGAACTACAGCTCTATTCAGTCGCTTACCGTCTGCCCAGAGGTGACCTGTGCCTGACAAACAAGGCCATGTCAAACCCAGAATTAATGAACATGCTTCACCTCAAAAAATCTAAATCCATCAGAACTACAAGGGCAAGAGACTTAAACCTCGACACGGCTATCAATAGGATGTGCTGGAGGGACAGATTCATCACCCAGAGACTCCCTATGCTGTGGAACAAAATCCCAGTTCATGTGAGGCAGAGCACCTCGCTGGACTTGTTCAAGAGAAATCTTGACCAATGGATGGGAGGTCGTAGGTATACCCCACGGATAACCTCAGTGTCACTGCTTGACAGAGGCACAGCAAAATAATGGGCATAGTATCCTTCAAACTAAAGGGGTGGCAAAAGCCACAAAACTCTGGGCTAGGCTTATAAATGCCCTAGGGCAGATAGCCTAGTATGAACCTATGAACCTATGAACCTAAACTAATCTTTACTATATAACTATTTATATCTAAAATAAATTACTGTACTCTGGTTACTTACTATTAGCAAGGCAAGTGCAGATGATGGTGATAATGGATGTTTCCAAGTCAAAGACAGAACACAAAATGCAGTCTCTCTCTGAGAGAGTTTTTAAATCAATATCAAATATTACTGCTGGATTAGCTTGGATGATATCACTATTTGTCACCTGACTTTAGTTCCCAGGCTAAACAGAAACCTAACATCTCTGTGTTAAAAATACATATCTCTCAGATGTGCAGCTGCTAGGAAGTCATAAGGAAATCAAACACTTTAGATTTTAAACTTAGTAATTACTTTTCTTTTCAAACAATAGAAATACTTCCAGCTCTAGACACTGTCTCTACTTGCTGCATTGAAACGTTTATAGCACATCATAAAGCACTTAATTTCAACTTATTTTTTTTTAAGTTTTGTAAGTTGATCTTCTATGTTCCAGCAGGGTATGCTGTGGTTACATTCTTGAAGCTCCGTACATAACATGCAGTTCTGTATAAATCATATCAATATTCACAAATGACAAAGCATTATTTACAAAATCCCAGATAGCTGGGCTGGCAGTGTTACACTAGATAACACAGTAGCCGGTGTGGAACTGTTCACAGACACTCTGTACAACAATGTTAATGGTAGCATAGAGGCTGCTGTGCCTACCAGAAGCAAGCCCAAAACAAACTCTGAAAACAAACTACCCTGGTAGAATCCAAAGCTAAACAGGTTGTACAGCAAAAGAAAAAAAGTCATAGCTAAAATTAGGAACAATAACAGCCAAAAGGAGAAAAACTTTCTCATCAAACTGAATAGACAACTAAGGCCCAATTAAGTCCAACAATGGCAGTTTTGATGCAAAGATGGCTTCCCAGGTCAATGACAGCCACAAGAGCTCCTTCAGTTGTGTCAGAAACCAAAAGTCATCATACAACAGTGTGCCAAATTGGTTGCAAATGGAGCCAAGTTCCTTGAGCTGGGAAATGTATCAAATCTACTGGCAGACAAATTCAGCTCTAACTTTACCCCCACTCACCCCCAGCCACCTCCCAGGAAATACTAACATAACTACGGTCTACTATGAATAGTGCACAGGTCCTAGCTGTACTCTCTGAGACCAAGAACACAGATTCAATGGGCTTCACTATCTAAGGCCAAGAAAACAGCTTCAGTGGGTCCCAGTAACATTTAAACCTATTTAGGAGGCTTCCTTGGATAAAAGGGAGGTTGGCATAATGGTTAAAATATTTGCCTGACAGACACCAGGTACAGGGTTTGATTCTCATGTTGGTTAATTAGATAGGCTTAAAATAGCCAAGGGCAGTAAGTCTAGTACTAATCTATGAACTTGGGATATCCTGGGATATGACCTATCAGGACCACTGGAGTCACAATTCAACTACAGCCTCCAAACAGGCTTTGCGTCAAGTGAATTGAGGACTGTATTGGTCATCCCTCTTCACAAAGGTGAACCATCAACAGATCCCAGTAACTACAGACCCATTAGTCTGACTAGTCTCATGTGCAAAGCCATGGAAATAATTATCATAGAAATGATTAACTATGATATAGGAAACCTCTAGACACTGGACCATACCCAGTTTAGTTTTGTTAAAGGTAGGTCATGCCTATTAAACCTGATGAATTTCTTTGAGAAGGTCACCACGGCAATTTATGAGAGCAAAATGATGCATACTGCCTACCTTGACCTGTCTAAGGCATTTGATACAATACCTTACTATGGTATAATAAACAAATGTAAGGAATCAAGTGTAAATCCCTATGTAATGTGCTGGATTGCTAGCTGGCTCACAGATAGACCACCTCCACAAAGAGGCCAGTCAATAGCAGAGTCCCTCAGGGCTCTGTGCTGGGTCTGCTCATCTTTGGCATCTACTTCTCAGAAGTCAAGTCCAATGTAAAGTGTCTCTGGCTGACCAGTTTGCAGACAATTGCAAACTAGCAGCAGTCATTGAATCCCCCCAAGATACCAACATCTTACAAAAAGGTCTAATGCAAATAAATGACTGGTGCCAAAGCCATAGCTTAAAACTCAATGCCAAGAAATGCATAATTGGATAGTCTGCCACTCTGGGAAACTACCTCATTGATAAAATAGCCCTAAGACTATACCCAGTAGTCAGGAATTTAGGGACATGTGTTGGTAGTAATCTGGCCTTTGACCAACATGTGTCTAAGGTAGTAAGAAAGTTATTATATATGGCTCAACTTATAAGTAAACGCATGGCATCTAGGTTCAGGGGGTCATTACGCCACTGTTGTTGCGTCTTTCGGCTTTTCCCGGTTAGGGGTCGCCACAGTGGAACTCTGGTCCACTAATGATTGGCAGTAGATTTTTACGTGCCGAGTTGCTGGCCCTGACGCACAACCTTCAATGAAGGTATGCCCATTCATGCATGTCTCCACACAGAAGACGTTCTAGCTGAGAATCGAACAGGACAACGTCTTACTGTGAGGTGACAACGCTACCGCAGCACCACCATCACAGTTCGGTCATTGGCCTAAATAAGACCCATCATTGAGTATAACTCCCCTTTGGTATGTACCTGACTAGGCACATGCAACAACTGGAATGGCCACAGAGGTTCCTCATAAAAAGAATACATTACATAAATACAGTGTCCTACACAGATTTTCTCAATGTCCTATCTCTATACTCTTGTTTACTACAGACTGCTGAGAGGTGATCCATGCCTAGCATACAAGGCATCCTTGGATCCTGCTCTGATGGACATTTGCATACCTGCAAAATGAACATCATCAGAACTATGAGCTCTAAGGACCTAAACTTTGTTTACAATATCAACAGGATATGCTGGAGGAATAGACAACAGTCAACATGATACCCTGACCCCATGTAGAAAATGAGGAAAAAGGGAGTGATGATGATGATGGAGAAATAGTTATGTATTTCAGAGAATTCCTATTCTCTGGAATAGACTTCCCACCCATGTGAAGCACAGCACTTCCCTAACCGTATTCAAGTGTAAACTGGGACAGTGGATGGGGAATGAAAACTTTTCCACCAATAACCACAAACAACTTCAATTGTAGTACCAGGGTCAATAAAGACTACCACAAGAAAATTTTACTTTTTATTCCAACCACAAAACAATAAAATTAAGCAGTTTCATTTCCTGTATGGAAACTTCATCAGGCTCATTTTACTACATCTTTACATTCTTTTTAAAGACCCAACACCTAACCTGTTTGGCTGTAGCTGATTACATTACTTCCCTAAGTTAAATCTCACTAGTTTTACCATTTTATTACACAAAGTGTAAAAAAACATTGAATATAAATCAAATAAATTCAATATAAATCTCCTAGTTTGTACATATATATCATATAAAATTACATAAAAAATTTTAAATTTTACTAAATTACTAAAAAACATGGCACACACCAATATTGTATATATGTATATATTTTTTTACACTCATGGTATACAAATTGGTGAAAGATTTTGTACATATATAACACACACACACACACACACACACACACACACACACACACATATATATATATATATATATATATATATATATATATATATATATATATATATATATATACACACATTTTAAGATTTAAAATGTATTATGCTTTATTGCATATTCTTTTACAGAACAATTCTATACATATTTATCTCTTTTATTAACACTTGAAAACTAAATACATACAAAGACAGGTAGAAAATATTAGTTATTTCTTAGTAAAGTAATAGCAAGGAATTTCAGTTAAAATGAGAAGTGAGTACTTCCCTATAGGGTAGGTAGACATAGGATCATAGGAAGTTACTAGGCTATTGGCCCTGAGGCCCTTATAAGCCTAGCCAAGAGTTTAGCCCATGTTAAGACAAGTCAGCACCCAAAGCCCCTGTTCAGCAAGGACACATGTGGAATCCCAGAGGTGTATTTTCTGTTTCCCATCCAGTTATCCAGGTTACACTTAAAAAGGGATAATGAGGTACTCTGCTTGACGTGGACAGGGAGTCTATTCCACAGATGGGGGAGTCTCAGGGACACATATTTGTCCTGCTAACATGTCCTATTAATGTCACAGACCAGGTTGAGGTTGCGCATGTGGGTTACTCAAGTGGAGCTTGACTTGCAGATATGCAGCAGTGCTATCAACATGGGGTCTGAGATTGCTTTGTATGCCAGACAGAGGTCACCTCTGAGGAGTCTGTATGAAACTGAGTAGAGGGACAGGGCTTTTAGCCTATCTGTGTAGGTTAGATGTTTCTCCTGGTGAGACACCTCTGTGGTCTCTCCAGCTGCTGCATGTGCTTTGCGAGGTACATGCCAAAGGGGGTGTTGTACTCAATAATTGGCCTTATAAGGGAAGAATACAGGGATTTTATGACCGCCTTGTCCCTGGATGAGATACCCTTACTTATGAGGTGGGCCATGTAGAAAGCTTTCCGTACAAGCTTTCCATACAATGGAAGCAACATGGTGGTCAAAAGTCAGTTGCTTTCAACCTGGGTGCCCAAATCCCTCACTAATGATTGCATCCTTAAGACTTTATTAATTTGATAATATGTGGGGACATTACTCTCCCCAAAGGGGATGATGATGCCTTTTTTGGCATTCAGCTTGAGGCCATGTTTCTGGCACTAGTCATTTGTTTGGGTGAGACCCTGATGGAGGATGTCCACATCACTTGAGGAATTGATGACCGCGCCCAGCTTGCAGTCATCTGCAAACTTGGTCAGTCATAGCTGACTGGTTTTGGCCTGCACCTCACAGAAGAATATCCCGAATAACAGAGCCTCAAGACAGATCTCTGGGGTATGCCTTGTTACAGGTCATTAGGTGGGTTCTATCAGTGAGCCAGTTTGCTACCCATCTGGTAACATATAGATCGATGCCTAGCTGAGACAGATTATCTATTATGCCTGAGTAGGGAATATTGTCAAAGGCATTGGCCAGTTCAAGGTAGGCAGTGTACACCGTCTTCCCCTCATCCATGGCTATGGTGACTGTCTCAAAAAAGTCAACCAGATTTAACAGACATGACCTCCCCTTGACAAAGTCCAACTGTGTGGGGTCAAGTGTTTGGAGGATGCCAATGTCCCTGTTAATGAGGGCCATGATAATTCATTCCATGGCCTTGCAGATCAAGTTAGTTAGGCTCCACCTTTGTGTAAAGGGATGACAGTGGCTGTCCTCCACTCGGCTGGGACAAAGTCGGTACACAGGCTTTGGTTGAATAGGGTGCTTAATGGTGCTGCAGGTTCATGCCTGAGTTTATGTAGGATGCAGCCTGGCATGTTATCAAGTCCCATGGAGACTGTATTTTTTTTTGTCTTTGAGAGGGCAGTGATGATCTACTCCCTAGAGATAAGGGGTGGGAGGCAGGTACTGGGGATGTCCTGATTTATGATGGGGAGACAGAGGGGTGAAGTTTTCACTGAATCTGTTAGCCAGTAGGTTGGCTATATCTACAGGATCTGTGTATGCCCCAACTTGAAATACACTCTGCCTCTAAGTCCGTGGCTAGCAGCTGGCTAATCCAGATTGTTATACTATTTAAAAAAAACTCTTCTCAACTCCTTCCTGCAGTCAATGAAGTATTAGTTTTTACTGTGCAATATATACAGAACTTATATTACCAGTGTTTACATTAAGTTGTACTTATAACATATTTAACTTTGCCTGCTAGATAAATACTTGCAATGTAGCAGTTGCGCTATCACACAGCAGCAGCATCACAGCCGTCATCACATTGCCAACTTTGCAGTACTGCCAGCAAATGTAAAAAAATTATAACTTAAAGGGGACACTTGCAATTTTATGGCACCCAGGTACATCAGGATTTGGTATTTTACATTATATGAAAGCAGTTGAGAGGTACATTAATATAAATTCTGCCTGGGAATAAAAGCAGTGGCAAAGTATGGACCATTAGATTCCTGAGGCAGTTGACTTCTTTTGTATATTTTTTTCTGTACTGTATTAAGAGGCAGGCAGTTGTGCCTGCTGTTAAAGTGGAGGGGCGCCCCCACAACCCTATTGTTCCAGCACCCTTGTCCTCTACTCTTTCAAACTTTTCACCTAGCAATTTCTTGTCTTCTTTTATTTTCTTCCCTTTCCCTTTGACAGCATTTCCCCAGTGTTGCCTTGTTCTGTTTTTTAAATTGACTTAACCTTCCCTTCTTCTTTTCCATATCATTTTAATGGTACACTCATTTGAACTTGTGTTTCTAATCCCAATTTTATCAAAGCAATTTCATTAAGACTGTGATAAAGTCTGTCATGGCTGAACAGCTTCCCCACCCCAATCTTGCACTGCTGAAATTTCCTTCCCTCTACTTCACTCCATGAGCTAGCAGCTGAGCTGCCTAATCTGCTTCTTCATTTTGCTGGCCCTTGCACTGTGAAGGAATTCTGCGAGTGCTATGTTACTCACCCAAACAAGAGCAGTGTTGCTACCTGCTTGGTTCACTGCATTGTTCCCTGTACAGTTCTTTCTATCAATCATCTGTTACCCGGTAGGCTACTACAAGTGCCAATCTTGTGACTGGAATACTTGTGATTGCCACTCTAATGTGCAGTCATTTGCAGTTCAGATATTTGCTGTGAACAATCAAGATTGCAGTATATTAAGGAGTTTTTCCCTGAGATGATACAGTCTAGTAGTCAGTATGTATAAAAGAAGTGTGTGGGGGGTTAAGGATGCAGCACCAGTGTTGGGGATTGCAGAGAGGCACCCACACTAACAAAAGTAAAAACAGTGTTGCTATTTTGTTGATTTTGTGAGCTCAGCTGAGGGTTGCAGTTAAGTAATTCTGACCTGCCTTGTCCAATGGTAAGTAGAAAAATCACAAAACAGCTCACATTTTATTAGGGAACTAACCACTTCTTGCAGACATCGATTTCATTTTGCAAACTGTTTGGTCACTGCTAAACCCACCTTTTCAAACACTGGTCCTGTAACCAGTTTTACCTTTTTGAAACTCCTCCTTCTTCATGGACTCTTATCTTCTGTCTCCCATAATTGAGCACTGTACCACCATCTCTTTCTATGGAAACTTAGGGTATGCCTGCCTGCCTGATTCTTGTCACTCTGTACTGCATTTACATACCTTTTGACTCCCTAACTCCCTATACTTTTACTCCTCCACCTCCTGCTGACTGCCTGTTCCCTCCAGACTCTCCCTGTGCTTCACTTTTAGCTATGTGACTCCCCACCCTACCCACCAGCTAACTTCCAGTTCTCCTCCATGCTTCTCATCCTCTTAGTGCAAGAAATCTGGAAGAAGTCTAAAATAATGGGAGAACAAAGGCCAAAAATTAGGGACAGATTTTAAATATTGCTCTTATATACTTAGAATACTAAAGTAATAGGATTTGTGTTAGAATGCATTTTCTGAAGGATATGAAGTGTTTAACTCAAATGCACATTATTATTTAGTGACGTCAGTCCTAGTGATTTAACAGAAAATCACAAATTTTGTGAGGAACTGATCAAAAATATGAGGCAAAATTTGAACATTCTGCAAAATCTGGACAGTTGAGAGGCATGTTCTCCCCATATGGCTTTCTTATACTCGACCACCCCGGCTCCCCTCATCACAGCTATCTGCACTTGTCCCTTTGCTTAGGCTTCTTGGTCCTCAGCCACCCCTAATTGCATTTCCCTTCTTCTGCTATCAATTCCTCCTTACTTATCCCTGTCTATGCCTATCCCTCTGCATTGCCCACTTTCCTAATATTAACAGTATTCATATTTGAACTTCTCTGACTACCTATTCCCATGTTCCTCTATCCATTGCTTATTTCCCACTTTTCTCTGTCATCTGGCACCTTGCTGTCTTTCTTCTCAAATCTGCAGTTTCTCCTCTCCATCTGACTAGCACGTCAGTTTCCCTCTCTAACTCTCAGATGTTCTAGTGAAGCTCCCCTAATCTCCTGCAAATCCTCCACTTTCACCCTGCTCAAACTCACAACTTCAAATTACCACCTCACCTTCTTCACCCCCTCTTCCATTAAACCCTACTCCCTTCCTCATGAGACTTTCTTTAACTCTTCTACAATATTTTTCTATGATTCTTGAATTAGCCTTGTTTATATCTACCTGGTCAAATACTTCAGTCCAACTTCTCTGTAACATCCTCTTTCTTTTCCTACTAAGTCCTTATCCAACTTCCTTGTGTGGCTGAGAAGAAGATGAAGTTTTTAAAAGTATAATGAAAATATCAAATAATATATATATATATATATATATATATATATATATATATATATATATATATATATATATATATGGGTCTACTTCATAAGATCGACAGACCATTTGATCGACATTCATTTGGTCGACAGCTCATTTGGGCACTTAACAGGGATTTTCCCCCCTCCCCAATGTTGTGCAACCCTGGAGTTGGTATATATAGTTAGGGGGTGGGGGGCACAGCCCCCCACATTTGGGGGGTGTGGGGGCAAAGCCCCCCACCTATTTCCATTAAAAACATGAAAATACAACAAAACTACACATTTTAAAGAAATTAGGTGGGAGGCTTCGCCCCCCACACCCCATATACCAACTCCAGGGTCGCACAACATTGGGGAGGGGGTAAATCCCAAGTTTTTGCCTTGTATATGGGTTGTCGATGAAATGAGCTGTCGACTAAATGAATGTCGATCAAATGGTCTGTCGATCTTATGAAGTAGACCCATATATATATATATATATATAGAGAGAGAGAGAGAGAGAGATTAATTGAAAATTGAGAACATGAGCAATTGTTAATTTTTGAATGTGGTGGTACTGTGGTAGCGTTGTCGCCTCACAGATAGATGTTGCCAGTTCGATTCTCAGTTACAGCGTCTTCTGTGCAGCGACATGCGTGAATGGGCGTTCCTTCGTTGAAGGTTGTGTGTTAGGCCCGGTAAGCCAGTACGTAAAAATCTACTGCCAATCATTAGCGGACCAGAGTTCCGCTGTGGTGACCCCTAACCGGGAAAAGCCGAAAGACACAAACAAACAAACTGTTACGCATCTGAAAATGTGAAAATGGAGTTAATTATACGGTGGCACCTCTGTACATCAGTGATTAGTTGGCTTACTCATACCAGCATTTGCCCAGAAAGATATAGCTTATATAGATATCTGTCCCGTGAATTCAGAATCTTCTGCTGAAATATATCGACAACAATCCTAAAAGAATCAAATATTTAATTGCCTTAGTAGAAATCATCAAATAAATGTTCAGATAAGCATAACTCAGTTATGAGACCCCCGAAATTAGCATTCTTAAATTTTAAACAGTAGTTCAAATTTATTACAAATGCTTGCAATGGATTTAGTTTCTATTCACAGCAACATTATATTGTTCAGTAAATTTGTTGGTGCATTACTTGTTTCAATAAGCCATATTGGTGTCTTTTATTTATATTTTATTTTTTATTATAACTGTTATTCTTAGCATAAGCAATATTCAAGCCTGCTGTGATGAAGTCAGATGAACACATGCTTAGAAAGGTTTGTTCTTGAACAAAATGTATCTCTGTAAAATACATTGAATCACTTCAGACTTGTTCCCAGGTGTCCCATACATACTTCCTGACTAAACCAAGTCATCATTAAGTGCATATAAATAATGTAACATACTGTGTCCAAGCAATAGCAGTCATGTTGAAAAGAGGTAGGGAGTGCTGGGCACATGACTTGCTAAGCTGAATACAAGTCTCATTAAACAAAGTCTTGCAATAAAAAGAAATTACATGCTCACAAGCCAGTAGCATTTTATTTCTGTACCTATCATTTATGAATGATTAGGGCAGATCAAATACATAAGGACAACAGTCAAAGATTACCTTTGGAAAAGGATCGTATTATCATTTTTCTTTTCCGTCTTAAATAGTTCTGCACTGAAGAGATACGAAGCCATCATATAACTATCTTGTGAGATGCAGACTGCTGAAGAATGATTTTGTCTGTGCATCAGTAGTCTGCTTTCAAATTAAAGGCACAATCAGCTAGCTTCTGCATATCTGTGCACAGCATGATTCTGCTTAGAGCAGCAGATCTAAATGCTGGAATCATGCTGATTCACAGAAAGTAGTCTGACAGAAGTGTTACAGACGATAAGTCTGGGATCCCAGAGCAGGGAATGTACACCTCTACACATAAGGTAGAACAGACAACTCCTGTCTGCTACTTTGCTACCTTAACCACAGCACCTGAAATTCAGTGACATGTCCAAGACTATTTAAAATATGTTTGGACACACATATTTGTGTTTGTTAGTTAGTTAGGTAGTTAGTTATAGTACCATTCTAAGGAGAAAGAGAGAGTTCTGTTCAAAATGCGTGTCTCTTCCTGCTATTTTCTTTCTAAATAAGGCCAACGGAGACACCCATACACCACAGTTATTTCTCTGTCAAACAAATGTAATACCATAACAGAAGGATATAACTTAAAGAAATGGTTAAGCTATGGAAGCAAATGAACTCCAAAGAAACTCCAACAAACAAATATTACAGATATTTATTCAGTTTTTTTGGATAATAGTGATGGTCAAAAAAAAAAAAACATATATATATATATATATATATATATATATATATATGTCACGATTTTGAATTTTGCACTTTTGGGGTTTCAGGTTTTTAGTTTTCGGCTTTACAGTCTCGAGATACTGAAGTTCGATATTTCAGTATTTCAGGATTTTAAAGTGAAACGATATATATATATATATATATATATATATATATATATATATATATATATATATATATATACATATACGCAATTAATGGACTATTGATGGCATGCCAGATAACAGAACTTTTCTTTACTAATAGACAGCAGTTCCTTAAATAACAACCTGTGTTAGCCTAATAGTTCCAACTGTAGTGCTGTAAATTTTTAACAAGAGTGATATTCATCTTTAGAGACATCTGCAGTAGAAAAAAAGGTGCATTTAAAAAAAACGTAAAGTTAATTGCACAATATTAATGTGTATGCATTAAAGTTCTTCCTTCCTGTAACTAGTCTAGTCCAGATACAGATTTGCTGTATCCAGAACTGTTTGTAAGCTCCTGAGGCTCCCAAGCCTTTCTGTGTTGGAGGGAAGCCTGCTAGCTTATCAGTGTGAGTGGTAAGCACTAGATAACCTATATACCACATAAGGAGTGGTTTCTGGCCCAGACATTGTAGTTATTCACCGTTTGGGCAATTTTTCCATCTCTCTCAACTTTCTGATTTAAAAGCCTGCATTTGCACTTGTCTCTTTCCTGTAACTAGTCTAGTTCAGATACAGATTCTTAGTTTTTGCACTTGAATTTGTTTATTTGTGCTCAGCACTTGTTCAGAACTTGTTGTAAGCACTAAATAAGCTACAAATTACTACAGCACTCAACCTTCCTCATTACCTAGAGGAAAACAGTTGTTTTATTTACTTTCCTCACTTGCTTAAAGAAAAACAGCTCTTGTACTCACTTTCCTCACTTGTCTAGAGGAAAATAGTTTTTTTATTCAGGCATGTCCAAGGGTCAGCTCCCAGTGTTCTCTCCTGTCTATCTGATGAATCTGGGCATCTTGGGGTAATGTAGTAATTGCCTCATGTACACAGACAACCCTCTCCTCTTACCACCCAACACTACAACCTGTGAGAGATGCACTTATCTAGCCAAAGTGGAGGTAAAGTTCTCTCCAACCAAGACTGAACTTGACAATCAAGAGGAGAAGGTAAACACTTGCACCACACCACACTCATCACATTGTCCCACTAAATCTACACCACCAAAATCCACACACAGAAACACAAAAACATTTGCGGAGGCTCTCAATAATAATCTGCTCAAGCAACAGAGACCTCCAAAGCAGAAAAGCAAGCAACATCCACCCCCAACACAACTCAAATGACACATAGCCCACAAACTCAGTGTGCCACTCAACCACAGCCCATAAGGCAAAACAACGTACCCAACACACTAGTCATAGGTGACTCTATAGTCAGGCACACTGATGTCCCACTCACCAGGCTAAACAAGGAGAAGGTTACTGTCAGCTGCCTGTCGGGTGCCAGGATCTGCCACATAACCCACACACTCAGGTCACTCCACAACAAGTACAAATATGACTCTGTCATTTTCCATGTTGGTGTGAATGACCTGAGACGTACCTCCCTGGACTACATGAAAAGAGACATGGAAGAGCTCTCCAATCTTGTAGCCCAGGCAGGTATGACCCTAGCCCTGAGTAGCATCCTGCCATCACCCAGAATGATACCGCAGTACAAGGACAAAATGATTGACTTCAACAATTGGCTAAACTTCTGGTGTCATTCTAAGGGGATCCAGTATCTGTTTGCCTAGGACAACATGGTTGACAGACCATGATGCTTTGCCAGAGATGGCCTATACCTGTCACCCCTGGGATTCTGGATACTGGCTAAGGCTCTTGCTGCCCCTATAGTGCCTTTTTTAGGTAAGGTTCAAATGACAAATTTACCTCTGTAACAAGAATAGGCAAGCAAAAACTGAGGGTAATGCTACTCAATGCTAGAAGTCTAAATCTCAAAATGCACTGCCTCGAGGCACTCCTTAAAATGGAAAACATCGATATCTGTGCAGTGACTGAGACCTGGTTCAAGGCTCCAGATAGCACCCCTGCATTAACAGGCTATAACTCATACCACACTTTTTGGCCCTCTAACCTGGACTGGAACACCAAAGGCAGAGGTGTGTCCATATTCATTAAGGATATCCACACCTCCAGGCTAGCTGCTCAGCATAATTCATCCGGGGTTATCCAAGTGCAACTAACTCTGGGCAAAACTGCAATCCAAATTGTAGCTTGCTACAGATCCCCCACCATGCCCCAGGATTCCCACTCCTCTTTTCTTGATATACTGGAAAATATTAGGGTTCAACCAAACACCCTAATAAAAAGAAGTTATGTCTTACCATAACATTCCATCTGTGTTGTTGATCTTCGTTCACTCATTACTGATGGGTTACTGGTTCTGTCCTCGGAACCGAGCCGGGCAATATCAAGCTTGCATCAGCCAAAAACTCTCGAGCCAAGGTCCTACGCAGAATGCTCTTCTCCCTGTTACCTCAGATCGAGTTTGCAATTGATAGATAAAAGTAGAGGCTATCTCTGGTCATAACAAACCTACCAGAAAGGAGTACATGAGATCAACCAAGAACCTCCAGATGGGGGATGGAGGGTGGGAAGTAATGAATGAACGAAGATCAACAACACAGATGGAATGTTATGGTAAGACATAACTTCTTTATCTGATGTTGTTAATCTTCGTTCATTCCTTACTGATGGGACAGAGTCCCCAGCTACTTGTATTCCTGGCTGGGCCTCATGGAAGGACATTCTTGAGCACCATGGAACCAAAGGAAGCTCTACCACTGGAGGCCAAGTCCAATTTGTAATGAAGAATAAATGTATGAGATTTAGCCCAAGTTGTAGCTGAGCAAATATCATTGAGGGAAGCCTTAGCATGGAATGCTGCTGAAGTTGCCATAGATCTTAATGTGCTTTGACTCTATAAGGCAAGATGAGATTGTTTTTATTGTAGATAAAGGTGATTTCTCAACCATGAAGCCAATGTAACTTTTGATATAGGATGACCCTGTCTAGGTCCATAAAAAGCCAGAAGCAGTTGGTCTGATTTACGGGTAGATTTTGTTCTGTCCAGATAAAATCGTATTTGCCTATGAACATCCAAGGAGTGCAAGCAATACTCTCCCTTGTTAGAATGGTTAGGAAAGAACACTGGGAGATCAATAGACTGGTTGACAGATCACTCTGACACCACTTTTGGTAAAAGGGTAAAACTGGTTCTCAGTGATACCCTATCCTTATGGAAGATAAGCTAAGGAGGTTTGATGCATAAGGCCTGTAGTTCTGACAATCGTCTGGCTGATGTGATTGCAATCAGAAACAAAGTTTTCCAAGAGAGATATTTTACATCACAAGAGGACGCAGGTTCAAAGGGTGGAGCTGTTAAAGCTTGCAGAACCAAAGCCAAATCCCAAGGTCGTACGGGTTCTCTGAAGCGAGGTTTTAGGTGGATAACCCCCTTCAAAAATGTCTTACAGAGTCTGTGTGACATAAGTGAAGAATCTTGAAAACCAATATGAAAATTCAAGATGGCAGCTAAATGTACACGGATAGTAGAGGCAGACACCCCAGAGTGGAAAAGATGTGACAAGTAATCTAATACCACCGAGACCAGGGTTGACAAGGGGTCTATTTGCTTATCTGCTGTCTACAGAGAAACCTCTTCCATTTGTTACGATAGATTAGTTTAGTGGATGATTTATGAGATGCAATAAGAATATTGTGCACATAGGATGAAAAGTTTTCATGCCTGGCAATCATAGGAAGTGGAGAAACCAACCTGTCAGTTTCAGGGTTGTTAGATTGGGGTGAATCAGACCCTGTGGATGGGAGATCAATGTTGGTGATGGATTGAGGATCCATGGTTGATCTACCAGGTGAGGCCAAAGGAAGGGAAACCAGACTTGTTGAGACCAATATGGAGCAATGAGGATCACTTTGCTCTTCAACTGTCATGTTTTCTTTAGAAATCGGGAGATGAGGGGAAGAGGTGGATAGGCATAAAGAAGATCCGAGGGCCAAGCATGGACTAGAGCATCCCTTGGTGACTGTCCCCGAGGGGGGATCAGGGCAAAGTAGTTGCTGCACTTGTAGTTGGTTGGGGAGGCAAATAGGTCACAGCAAGGCTGGCCCCAGCGGTGGAAGATTTTTGCCACTATCAGAGGACTGAGGGACCACTCATGAGGCTGTAGAATACATCTGCTCAATTTGTCCGCTACCACATTGGAACTCCTGGGAATGTGCGTTGCAATAAGAAAATGGTTGTGAGCTATCGCCCATTGCCATATTCTCAAGGCCTCTCGGCATAAAGGGTAAGATCTGGTGCCCCCTTGTTTGCTGATGTACAAGACCACTGACATGTTGTCTGATTGGATCGCAATAGTCCCTGACAGAAGGATGGAGTGAAATGCTTGCAACGCTAGAGGCACCGCCCTCAGTTCCAGGATATTGATATGCAAAAAGGCCTCTGTCTCTGACTAGGTGCTTTGGACCGAGTTTCCCTGACATAGCCCTCCCACCCCATTAGGGCGGCATCCTTGGTCATCGTGGCTATCGGTAGATGGGGGGGTGAAAGGGTGAGACCATTGTTAGAGATTTCGAGACGTCCACCAGAGTAAATCTTGTTTGCATTTCTGAATCACACTTATTTAAAAAGACAAAGGATGCTGTAGAGGGTACCACTGAGTGAGAAGTAGCCATTGAAGAAGTCTCATGTGGACTCTGGATAGGGGAACAATGGTGACTGAAGCTGCTATTGACCCCAATAGCTGAAGTACAGATTGAGCTGGGGATTTGTGGTGACACAGCAATGGTTGAACTTGTTGTCTTATTCTCTGAAGTCTGTGTTCTGGAAGGGATGCTCTGCAATTTTTTGTGTCCAACAGTACCCCTATGAATTCCAAAAACTGAGCTGGAGTTGTGTTGGATTTCTCCCAGTTTATAGTGATTCCCAGGCTTTGAACTGTTAAGAGAGTATACTGCAGGACTTCTTTCAGTAGACGTTTGGCGGGGGCGGTAAGGAGCCAACCGTCTAGATATGGAAATGCCTGGAATCCTTGAAGTCACAAGTGAGCGATAACTACTGCCATGCATTTTGTGAACACTCTGGGTGCTATAGAGAGACCCAAGGGCAGGGCTCAAAACTGGTTGTGACTGGCTCCTATATGGAAGCGGAGGTATCTTCTTGAGCGTTTGTCCGTCTTTATGTAGTAATACACGTCTTGAAGATCTACAGAGCACATTTGATCATTTTCTTCCAGAAGAGGAAGGATAGACTGAACTGTGACCATCCAGAATTTCTCTGTTTTTACAAATTTGTTTAGTGTACTGAAATCCAGAATTGATCACCAGTCCTGTCTTTATTGGCACTAAAAAGAACCTTGAGTAAAATCCAGATCCTATCTGGTCTGAGGGAACCATCTGGATGACTCTTTTTTTGTAGCAGCATTTTGATTTCTTGTGCTGCTGTTTCCCTTTGACTGTGTGTAACATCGGGTAACACTCTTGATGAGACTTGGCAAAGATGCAAGAGGATGTGATAGCCTCTGGATATAATCCGTTGTACCCAAGAGTTGGTTGTTATCTTTTGCCAGGTAGCAGGGTACAAAGAGACATGACCCCTGACCGCTACCAGAGGTGAGCAGTTGGGCAACGATTCAGGAGCGCTGAAAGGGTTGGCCAGAGAAAGAATCTCTGGAACCCTAGTTTTGCAGACCTCCTCTGCCCTGAAAGGGGCATCTTCCACTGGAGTTTCTCCCTCTGCCTCTAGGGGAAACCTCAGCACGTTTATCCTGGAAAGAACCCTGTGATTTCTTGTGCCAGATCTGTCGGCGCCATGGTAGTTGAAGGTGTCTGCACTGTAAAGGCAAAGATCTGCCCCAAAGGGTATGGTGCCGTAATGAAAAGTGTCTGCAGCAGCAATAAGGACAGTGCCGAGAAGGACTGCACCGAAGTACATGTCGGTGCCAAAAAAGTCTGCGCCATGGAGCACAGAAGAGTCATACTTGGAGCCAAAGGTGACTGTACCAACAGTGCTGAAGGGGATTGAACCTGTATTGATGGCGCTGTTAGAGGTTGCAACAGAACTGTCAGAACCATAGCTGTCTGGACTGGAAACTCTGGTGCTTATATCGATAAAGGAGACATGGCTGTAGTCAGGATCATTTGGGGAGGTAACAAGCCTGGAGCCGACAGGGTCACAGGTGGCAGTGCCGGAGTAGTAATCAATTTCACCTTCTTGTGAGTTGACTTCCTACAATCTCCAGAGGGAGAAGAAGGCAGTGGCTTCAATGAAGAAGAGTAAGAACACCTCTTGCAGGGTTTAACAGGAGGGGGTGAGCCCTCCGACCCAGAAATAGCCTCGGAGAAAGGAGACTTGAGGAGACCTTTCAAAATTAACTTATTCTTCCTCTTGTTGAGAGTCCTGGTAGAGAAGTTTTCACAGATCCCACACAGAGGATCTACAGTCAAGTGGGAGACATTATGACAGTAGACACATAAGAAATGGCCATCGGAAAGCGGTAACTTACGGCCGCAATACTTGCACTGCTTAAAACCAACAGAACTTTTCCTATCCGACATAGCTGTTGTGGAGAAGAAACACAGTAGCAAAAGGAAGAATAACAACTACCCAAGAAAAGGGTAAAAAGAAAAAAAGAAGGATTACCAACGATGGTAATGGAGAATTACCACAAGGTAAGAAAAGAGAGTCTAAAGTGTGTGATAGGGTAAGAAAATATTAGAATAAACTTTTGAGAAAATTTTAGAGTAATAATATATAAACTGTCAAAAAATTAGACACTTTGCTGAGAGAGTGGCTTGATACGGCTGTTCAGCAACACAGCAAATGAGATCTGAGGTAACAGGGAGTAGAGGATTCTGGCTAGGACCTTGGCTCGAGGGTTTTTGGCTGATGAGAGCTTGATATTGGCTGGCTCGGTTCCGAGGATGGAACCGATAACCCATTACTAAGGAATGAACGAAGATTAACAACATCAGACTGGGCAATTTCAACTACCCCACCATTAACTCAGAATACTACTCATGTACCAACTCCTTTGATCAACTCCAATGTCCTGGATCAACTTATCCACATCCCCACCAGAGGCAACAATATCCTAGACCTAGTCATTACCAACATGAGTGACCGGTGTTCCAAACCTGAAGTCAACTCCTCGTTGGTCAGATCTGACCATAAGCTAATCACCCTAGATATCCACATCCTGTCCCCACCCACCCATTAAGGAAACCACGGTATAAAATTTCTCCAAAGCCAACTTCATGCTTCTTAAGACAGAAGTGATGAACTTCATGACACCCATGCAGATGGACAATACAGTTACGACTGCTGAATCCTACACAAATGCACTCAATAAGCACTTACACGAGTGCATGGATCGTGCTATCCCAAACAGAACCAAGACGCTATCCTCCAAAAACAGGAAGCCACTCTGGTGGTCCTTCACCATAAACAAACTCTACAACAGAAGGAAGAAACTGTTGCAAAAGAGAGTAAAATCCCATGAGTGGAGGAGCTCCCTGGTCAGCCTCAGTAAGAAGCTGAGATCCCTTATAAGATCCTCCCTAGCTATGAAAACAAAATCACCACTGATTCTAGGGACAACCACAAAGCATTCTATAGCTATGTCAAGAATCTCAATGGCAATACCCATATCTGCTGTTACAGCACAACAGCATGAAAATTACAGAATCAACTGATATTGCCAACATCCTGGCAGATAGGTTCAGTGCTAACTTTGCCCCCGTCTCACCCCCTACAGGGCCCATATCTATACAGGAAGAATGCAGAGTCCCTGTAATCACAACTATGCAGGTAAAAGCTGCACTCTGTAAAGCCAAAAACACAGCATCCATTGGACCAGACAACATCTCAGGCTGCGTTTTACATGAACTTTAGAATTAACTGGCTCCCCACCTCAGCACCATGTTCAATAATAGCCTCACATCAGGCTTTGTGCCCACTGAATGGTGCACAGCAACAGTTATCCCACTCCAAAAGGGGGAGCAACCACTGATCCTGGGAACTATCGCCCTATTAGCCTGACGAGCCTCGTCTGTAAGGCCATGGAACATATCATCATGGAACTCATAAACAAAGACATTGGTAACCTCCAAACTCTGGAACCCACCCAGTTCAGGTTTGCAAAAGGCAGATCATGCCTCCTGAACCTGATCGACTTCTTTGAAGCAGTCACCAAAGCCGTAGACAAGGGTAAGGTGGTTCACACAGCCTATCTTGACCTCGCCAAGACTTTCAACACCATCCCCCATTCTGTAATTATAGCTAAACTTACTAAACTAGGTATAAATCCCTACATCACAAGATGGGTTGCCAGCTGGCTCACTAACAGAACCCACACTGTAAAAGTTGCAGACTCCAAATCTGACTTCAAATCAATAAGTGGAGTAACACAGGGTTCAGTCCTGGGACCTCTCCTGTTTGGTATCTACTTCTCTGAAGTACAGGCTAACACAGAAGGCCTTTGGTTAACAAAGTTCGCAGATGACTGCAAACTAAGAACCATAGTTGAGTCCCCAAATGATGTGGACATCCCACAGAAGGGCTTCACTGAGACAGATGCCTGGTGTCAGAGCTACAGCCTCAAGCTCAATGCCAAAAAGTGCATTGTCATCCCCTTTGATAAAAACTCTGTAAGCATGAACTACCACACAGGCGGCAGTCTACTTAATGCCAAATGTGTGATAAGGGATCTTGGGAGACCCAGTAGTCAGTAGTCTCTCCTTTGATAATCACATCACCACAGTAGTCAGGAAATTCTTCTACATGGCACACCTCATCACAAAGGGGTTCTCATTCAGGAAAAAAGAGGTCATTGTTCCCCTCAACTCGACACTCATTAGACCCATTATAAAGTACAATGCCCATTTTGGAATGTACCTCACAAGACATCTGCAGCAGTTGGAAAGGCCACAGAAGTACCTCACAAAGAGGATTACTGGCCTCAAACAGATGCCCTATACTGACCATCTCAAAAAACTCCAGATTTACTCCGTAGCATATCGCCTACTCTTGAGGTGATCTCTGCCTAACGTATAAAGCTTTGTCAAACCCAGAGCTGTTGGACATGCTACACCTGAAGAAATCCCAATCCTTCCGAGCTACATGCTATAGGGACCTAAAGCTTGTCACCACAATAAACAGAACATGCTGGGGGGATAGATTTCTGTTCCAGAGACTTCCCATACTCTGGAACAAGCTACCCATCTATGTCAAGCAAAATTCCTCATTGGCACTCTTCAAGAAAAATATTGATGAGTGGATGGGAAATAGGAAATACACCCCTGGGATCACTTCTGTGGCTTTGCTTGACAGGGGCAAAGGAAAATAACTTTCTTGTGTGATGTAAGCCAGGGAACCTTGTTGATTAGGCTTACTTAGGCCCTATGAACCAAAGCGTGTCATGTACAAATGTGAAACATTAGTGATCGGCACTTATTAGGTTGATCATTAATCTGTTATTGATGATACTGGAATGAAAAGATCAAGACTGTAGTCATTTTTAAGAATGCCAAATAGTCAGAGGCTGGTGTGTGTGTGTATATATAGGTATGTGTACATGCGTGTGTGTGTGTGTGTGTGTGTGTGTGTGTGTGTGTGTGTGTGTGTGTGTGTGTGTGTGTTTATAGACAGATAAATGTAGCAGGGATGTATTGGGTGCAGGGTCATAATGTTCCCTTGCAAAAATGCTTTAAACCTGTTTTTAACAGCTGAAATATTTTCATAGGTTAATAGGTATATACTAGGCTAGCTTCCATTAGAATCCTTATAAGCCTATCCTTGCAACTTAAACAGGACCCACAAATTTGATTTCTATAGGTAGTGATTCACTTACTGTTTCTGTCCATCAGAAACATAGGAGCCAGACCAGGGTGAACTTCCAATTACCTATAGGAACCAGACCAGGGTGAACTTCCAATTACCTATCCATTGGACCTTAAAAGGGAATAGGGAGGAACTCTGCTTCACATGGATAGGGAGTATGTTACACAGAATGGGAATTCTCTAAAAAACATATCTATCTGTCCACCATGCCCTATTTATGTCGCAAGTAAAATTTAGGACTTTTAATCTAATAGTTCTGTGCTTGTTTTGCAGATGTGCAAAAAGTTCATTAAAGCAGGGTCCAGAGATGCCGTGTATGCCAGGCAAAGATAATATCTCAGGAGTCTGTATGATACTGAGTAAAGAGACAGGGCTTTGAGGCAATCAGTATAGGACATTGTGTTTATTCTCTCTATTCCTTTTGTAGGGAACCATTGGGGATGTTCCAGTTGCTGCATGTATCTGGTCACGTACATACAGAAGGGGCATTATACTCTATAATGGGTCTGGTGAGGACCGAATACAGTGGTATGATGACCTCTCTGAATCTGGATGCCATACCCTTGCTTATAAGTTAAGCCACATGGAAGTATTTTCTCACTACCTTGGACACGTGCTGGTCGAGGCTAAGTTACTGCCTACATTAGTTCCCAAATCCCTGACTAGTGAATCGACTTTTAAGGGTGTTTTATTGATGATGTAGTTACTCAGGGTGGTAGACTTCCCAAAAGGTACTATAATGCATTTCTTGGTACTGAGTTTTAAACCATGGTTTTGGCACCAAGCATTTGTACTGGACATTTCTGAAGGGTGTTCTTATCTTTGAGGGATTCAGTGACTCCTCCCAGTTTGCAATTATCTGTAAATTGGTCAGCCAATGGCCTTTGACATTGGTTTTGACATCCAAGAAGTAAATGCCAAAGAGGCATGGACCCAACAGAGAGCCCCAGGGGCTCCACTGGTAACTGGCCACTTTGTGGAGGTGGCCACACTGATTCGAACCTCCTGGGTCCCATCAGTGAGCCAGCTAGCTATGCAGCATTTTATAAAGGGGATTGTACCTAGTTCCATAAGTTTGTTAACAATGCCTGAGTGGGGAATTGCATCAAATACTTTAGCCAGATCTAGGTAGGCAGTATGCAAAATTTCCCCATCATCCATTGCCTTAGTGACTTTTTCAAAGAAGTCCACCAAATTTAGTAAGCATGACCTTGCTTTGACAAAGACGAACTGGGATGAATCCAGTGTCTGGAGGTCTCCGATGTCTTTGGTGATAATTTCTATGATAATTCTTTCCATGGTTTTGCAAATAATACTAATCAGACTAATGGGTCTGTAGTTTTGAGGATCTGTTGAAGGTCCCCTCTTATGAAGGGGGATGACCATTGCAGTCCTCCATTCACTTGGCACAAATTCTGTTTTAAGACTATAGTTAAATAATTGTTCCAGGGGTCTTGATAAATCATATTTTAGATTATTCAGGAGGCATCCTGGGATGTTATCAGGGACCATTGAGGCTGTGTTCTTTACTTTAGTGAGTGCAGCCAGTACAATCTCCCTAGTTATAGCTGGAGGGGTTATGTTTGAGGGTATTTCTGAGGGGATGGTTGGTGGTGACGGGGTGGTAAAGCTGGAACTGAATTTGTCCACTAACAAGTCTGCTATATCACCAGACTCACTGAATGTGGCACCAATAGCCACCAGTCCAGCACATAGCTGTGTGCTGCCCTTGAGGTTTCTAACATAGCTGTGGAAGGGCATATTGTTAATTTTCACCTGGCAGTCTATCTTAACCTCAAGGATCGCTTTGCTTGAACTAATTAGCTCTCCTAGTTGCCTGTTTACTTTGATGAGAGAGTCTCAATTTTTGTGGGAATTACCCTTCCTGATTTTTGTCATAATTTTCTTTCCTTTGTCTGTGTATTCTGTTTAATTTGGGATGCCACAAGGGTGATTTGTTTCTAGGGCTAGTCCTGGGCTTACTCATGGTAGGTACAGCAGCCTCTGTGCAGCCAATGACAGTTGTATAGAGTTTCTGAGAGCAATTCAGTATAGGCTGTTGTGTTCTCTGGGTTTGGAGGGGACTGAATTTTGACAATCCATCACTTAATTACAGGCAATTTGCCTAGGAATAGTTCCTATCTGTTACAGGTTTTAATGGGATTATAGAGTTGATTTTGATTTTGAATGAGACAGCTTCATGGTTGGACCTTACCAGGCAGGATAAGGCATGGAGAGGTGCAGCATTCTCCCATATTTTTAAGGTTCAGTATGTTGGAGCCTGTAGTGGGTATAGTCACCATTTGGTCAAGGGTTTTTATGTTACAAAGTCCAGGAATCTTTGTGCCTGTAGACTTGAGGTTGTGTAGGATTCCCAGTCTTTAGAGGGGTAATTAAAGACTCACATGAGTAGGGTGTTAGGTTGTATGGTGAGTAGGTCCAAGTATGCATTGTGAGCTTCTTGGGACAAGGAGGATGACCTGTAACTGGCTAGGATATGGTACAGAATTTTGTCTATGGTGATCTGTACATGGACGAACTACATTGCGTCATCCTCTTTGACCACCCTAGAGGTATGGTTGCTATTGATGTAGATTGAGACACCTCCTCTTTTAGCCCATTTCTCTGCAATTACTGGTCTAAAAGTGTGGAAGGCACTGAAATCTTGGACTGTCAGGGTAGTCTCTGCAGTTTTAAACCATATCTCGATAACTGCACAGATGCTTATATTCGCAAGTGTGAGGAGAGCATGGAGGGAGTGAAGTGTTTTTGTTTAGGCACTTGGCTTTGAGCAGTAACAACTTGAGGTTCAGTTTAGTTGAGTTTGCTATGTCAGTAGGTTTGTCAGTTTGACATTGCCTAACAAAAGGTATAATGGGGGGGATAACATTTTAGCCAGTATTCACAAGCCTAGAGGGGAGAGGTGCAGACCATCCTTGGCAAAGGAACATGGTCTGTTAACCATGTCCTCCCAAGGTGATAAACATTGGATCCCCTTAGAATGGCACCAGAAAGATTACTAGTTGCTAAAATCAACAATGTTTTGCTCATATTGTGGCAACATCCTCAGTGATGTTGTTCAGTGCTAGGCTCATACCAACCTGAGACAAATAGTCAGAAAATTACATAATGTCTCTCTTCATACAGTCCAGTGAGGTACATCTCAGGTCATTTACACCAATATGGTCTATGATAAAATCATACTGGTACCTGTGACATAATAACTAGAGTGCATGCAAGATTTGGTGGACTCTGGCTCCAGATAAGGAGCTAACAGTTATCTTCTCCTTGTTCATCCTGGTTAGAGGGGCATCAGTATGTCTTACAATGGGGTCCCTTATGACGAGAATCCTGGAAATTGTGTTTGCTTGTCTTAGAGTTTTAGTGTTTGAGGCTCCACTGAGAGTGACAGTATGTGTACTGTTCGGTGTTGTTTTTTTTCTGAATGCCTTTGGGATTGGTGAGGCATAGCTTTGACATTTGGTGATCTAGGCAATTTTGTTATTTAGGAAGATTGTTTTTAAGTGTCTTGGCGTGCATTAGTCTATGTGTGTGTTGTGTACTGTGTGAGGTGGAAGCTGTCTGCATGGTTTCAACAACTTGATGTGCACTTGTATGTGAGAGTTTAACCTCCAGTGTCATTGTGTAAGTACACCTCTCTCATACTGTGTCTGCTTCTTAAGGATTAAGTGCTTGCCATTAAACATGTGACAACTGATACATTGTCTCAGGATGCCCACATCCACCAAGCTGGCTACACAGAAGTTAAAAAATTGCATATCCATTCTGTCCAGTCCTTTGATTTGTGAGCTACAAGGAGATGGTGAATTGGGGTTAGAAGGCTATTAAGGGTGCTTTCTTGGAGATTATACTAAACGGTACAAAATTCTATTAACTTTTATGTTTGCACATTAGTGAATTCAATTAAATTTGTAGGTATTGCCACTTGACTCCCAACTAGCTGTTCTAAGCTTGGTGGCGCACAAGGTATTTGTGCTATATTGCTGCTTTACAAGGTACAGTTTTATGAACCATTCTTTCTAGGTGTTTGCTACTATACAGGGCACTGCTAACCCATGCAAATGTGCACAATTTGTAGCAGCACAGAAAAAACAGAAAACTAATTAATTGAGCCCTCTGGTCAATAAAATGACTACACTATAAGTCCTTTTGTGTATTTCCCAACACAGCTAGACCAGGCAAACACCTCCTGTGACAAGATGAATAAACCCAGTCTTCCTGATGTAAAAAAAACACACTAGAAGATACCCACAAGTGTAATGTACAGTAAATTACTTAACTAGCTGAAAATCCCTTGTTGAATGCAATTTTAAGACAGTTTTACAACAGCAACAATGTGAGGAAGAACATTTTGTTAACAAAAAATCTCTGAAATGCACACATGCAGAAAATGGTAGTGATTACTCAAAATAACTTAAGAACAATTCAGCAAACAAAAGAACTTCACTATGCAAGGTTGGTACTGCATACATGTAAAACACTATTTGAATACATGCTAGAACTCCAAGCTTTGATTTGTTCCTGGAAACTGGGCAAGGTTGGCACTGCATACATGTAAAACACTATTTGAATACATGCTAGAACTCCAAGCTTTGATTTGTTCCTGGAAACTGGGCAGCAAACAACATGTAGTAAAGGAGGTTTACTCAAGAGTAATACTGGTAGAAAACAATGGGCGTGAAGAGTACATAAATAGCTTACAGAAAAATCTATAGCAATGAAAAAAGGGAGAGAGGGAGGAACTTTAAAAATCAGATTATCCTAAGGGGTGGAAGCCACAGGTACACCCTTATTATAAAATAACACCAACAACAAAGGTGTCAGGGTTGGGGAAAACCAACCAGGCTAGTTAGAGAGGTATACAATCAAATAAAGATGTGTTAGTGGGGGATGGGACAGATATAGAATGTAACTTTAAGCAGGAAAATGATAAGTAGAATAAAAACGCACTGAAGCACAAACTGGAGCAAAGACAATCCCCTCACTACTACCCTTCTAAAGAACCAGACTATGAAGAAGTTTACCAGTGAAACTATTTATGGATAAAATACAATAATAAATGACTAAGGCTCAACATCTTGCAAGATTATATAGCTCTGCCACCATGTGAATTAAACTACAAGAAATAGCAGCCAGCTAGACAGCTGTCCAATCAAAAAAGGTAATACGGGATATGTTTCAGAAAATTTAGCTTAATGTGTTAGTGGGGGATGGCAGAGGCTCAGAATGCAACTTTAAGTAAACAATAAGCTGAATATAAAAGCACCGAGCCACAAACAGGAGCAGAGACCCTTGTCTCACTATTGCCCTTCTACAACAGTTTAAGGTACTAGACTATGCAGAAATTTACCAGTATCACTGCTCATAGAAAAATGCAATAATAAATGACTAAGGCTCAAAATATCACACCAAGAACTTTATTAGATAAAGCTTTCAGGTCTACACCCTTCATCAGTATGAGTCATTACAAAAAAATCAGCATTTAAATAGGAGAATATACAATCACATGCTTCAGCCCATCCCACTCCCTAATTAACAATCAAAACTAAAAGTAATATACAACTCATAAAGGTCTATATAAAAAAATATTAAAAAAAGGACAAGAAATCTTACTTTACATAAAAACTCTTCTGCTTAGAATAAAACATAAAAATGATTAATAACTTATATAAACATTATATAAGTATTAATATATCTATACACAATAAAGACGTCACTGGTAGCATCTAACATCCTATGGTGTATTACATCAGGTTCTAGAAACTTGTCATAACCTATTAAAGCCTCTCTCTCTGCCTTTTAACTAATACTGGCTTTAAACTAACCGCATTATTTAAGCCCGGGGGTACATCCGCCTGTAGCCTAATAATCCACTCAAGTTCTCTCAACTCCAAAAAATTGTTAATGTCACCTTTCCTTAAACTCACTGCCATTTTACTTAATACCCTAAATTTAAATACATGTCTTTCACCTTTCTCCATGGCATGCTTACTCAGAGCATTTGTCAATACTTTTCTTCTTACTTCAGATTTATGTTCCACTATTCTCTCTCTTAGTTTTCTGATCGTTTTGCCCACATAGAACGATGTACATAAAGTACACGTAGCTAGATACACTATCATTTCCTCATTAGAAGCAGTTAATGTTTTTATAGCAAAGACTTCTCCTGTTGTTGGATGTTGAAATTTAGTATCTCCTTCATATAAATCATTGCAACAGGAACAATTATAACATTTAATCGTCCCTCCCAATTCATTTTTTCTTTTAGTTTTAACCTGTAAGTCTTTATAGCATATTTTCTGCTTCAGAGCTTCACAGCTCCTGTAAGCAAACCTTGGTTTATCACCTACAATTGATTTTTATCTCAGGCATAGTCAATAAAATTGGCCAATTCCTTTCTATTATATTACATACACTCCGTGTATTTAAATTGTATGTTGTCATATACCTCAAAGTTTCAACAACTGCAGGTGAACCATCATTTGTTTTCTCATTACCAACCGCCAATATTGGTCTATAATTAGTCTGTCTACCCTCTATTACTTCCTCCCTTATCTTATTTATCAGATGTTTAGAATAACCACTTCTCTCAAACTCCATTGACACAATTTCTACCTGTTCAGAAAAAACATCCTCAACTGTATTCAGCTTACTCAATCTTATAAATTGTGCTTTAATTATTCCTTTAAAATATGTGGAGCATGCATACTGTCCCTATTCACATACCTCAAAGCATCTACCTCTTTTCTGAACACCTTAGATTCTAAT
The DNA here is from genome assembly GCF_019279795.1 of Protopterus annectens. NCBI lineage: Eukaryota > Metazoa > Chordata > Ceratodontiformes > Protopteridae > Protopterus > Protopterus annectens. The sequence goes on from NC_056745.1 coordinate 607,621,845, forward strand.
CTGCTATTAACCTTAAACAACGTTACATCCAAGAAATTCATACTACTAACTGAAGCCTCCATTTTAAACTTTAGAAAGTCAGTTGAGCTATTGAGGTATTGTACATAAGCTTCCAATTCCAATAGGGACCCCTTCCATATCATAAAACAATTGTCCACAAATCTTTTGTAGAACAACATTTTCTCATTTGAGTAACTACTTTCATCAAATATAACTTTCTTCTCCCACTCATAAAGCACAAGATTAGCATACGTGTTGGCAATGGGAGTGCCCGTTGCCACACCTGTAAGCTGCAGAAAAGGTTGTGCATCAAAAATAAAAACATTGTGTAACAGAACTACTTCCAAAAGAGAACAGATGGTCTCAATGTCTCTTCCAACCATCCTCACTTCCTTATTCAAAAAATCACGTATAGCGTTAACCCCATAATCATTGGGAATGACAGTGAAAAGTGAGGTGATATCCATAGTGACCATAATATATTCAGCCACATTATTACTCAACTGCCAGTTATAAAGACTACCTAAAAAATCATTTGTATCCTTTAACCCAGTGGGACAGATATCCAAATATTTCCCCAAAACATTTTGTAGATATTTGGAAATTGGTTCTGTCACCCATCCCCCACCCGAGACAACAGGTCTCAAGGGTGGGTTGGTGATATTTTTATGTATTTTGTGATACCATATATTTGAGGTGTTCTGGGGCAAGGAACAGTCAAATAATTAAATAATTCCACACTCAAGTCATCATTAATCTGAAGCTCATAAACAGCCATATTAACTTCAGTTACTATTTGTTGAACTTCCACAGGGGAAATTCTCCTAAATGTATTTAAATCATTCAATAACAGTTTAAAGTTTTCAAAGTATTTATCCTTCTCCATTACCACAATTGCTCCCCCTTTTGTCAGCTTGCTTTATTACTATAGTATCACATGCTTGTAGTTCCCTTAAGGCCAAGTGTTCAGCAAAAGTTATGTTATAAAACCTTTTACGAACAGCACTACTATTATAGTAAAGTCGTAATTCACATTTAACAATACTGAAAAATGCATTTAAATGGAGGCTTCAGTTAGTAGTATGAATTTCTTGGATGTAACGTTGTTTAAGGTTAATAGCAGATTAGAATCTAAGGTGTTCAGAAAAGAGGTAGATGCTTTGAGGTATGTGAATAGGGACAGTATGCATGCTCCACATATTTTAAAGGAATAATTAAAGCACAATTTATAAGATTGAGTAAGCTGAATACAGTTGAGGATGTTTTTTCTGAACAGGTAGAAATTATGTCATTAGAGTTTGAGAGAAGTGGTTATTCTAAACATCTCATAAATAAGATAAGGGAGGAAGTAATAGAGGGTAGACAGATTAATTATAGACCAATATTGGTGGTTGGTAATGAGAAAACAAATGATGGTTCACCTGCAGTTGTTGAAACTTTGAGGTATATGACAACATACAATTTAAATACACGGAGTGTATGTAATATAATAGAAAGGAATTGGCCAATTTTATTGGCTATGCCTGAGATAAAATCAATTGTAGGTGATAAACCAAGGTTTGCTTGCAGGAGCTGTGAAGCTCTGAAACAGAAAATATGCTATAAAGACTTTCAGGTTAAAACTAAAAGAAAAAATGAATTAGGAGGGACGATTAAATGTTATAGTTGTTCCTGTTGCAATGATTTATATGAAGGAGACACTAAATTTCAACATCCAACAACAGGAGAAGTCTTTGCTATAAAAACATTAACTGCTTGTAATGAGGAAAGGATAGTGTATCTAGCTACGTGTACTTTATGAACATCGTTCTATGTGGGCAAAACGATCAGAAAACTAAGAGAGAGAATAGTGGAACATAAATCTGAAGTAAGAAGAAAAGTATTGACAAATGCTCTGAGTAAGCATGCCATGGAGAAAGGTGAAAGACATGTATTTAAATTTAGGGTATTAAGTAAAATGGCAGTGAGTTTAAGGAAAGGTGACATTAACAATTTTTTGGAATTGAGAGAACTTGAGTGGATTATTAGGCTACAGGCAGATGTACCCCCGGGCTTAAATAATGCGGTTAGTTTAAAGCCAGTATTAGTTAAAAGGCAGAGAGAGGCTTTAATAGGTTATGACAAGTTTCTAGAACCTGATGTAATACACCATAGGATGTTAGATGCTACCAGTGACTTCTTTATTGTGTATAGATATATTAATACTTATATAATGTTTGTATAAGTTATTAATAATTTTTATGTTTTATTCTAAGCAGAAGAGTTTTTATGTAAAGTAAGATTTCTTGTCCTTTTTTTAATATTTTTTTATATAGACCTTTATGAGTTGTATATTACTTTTAGTTTTGATTGTTAATTAGGGAGTGGGATAGGCTGAAGCATGTGATTTTATATTCTCCTATTTAAATGCTGATTTTTTTGTAATGACTCATACTGATGAAGGTTGTAGACCCGAAAGCTTTATCTAATAAAGTTCTTGGTGTGGTATCGTGGTTCAGTTGAATTATAGCAGTAACACCTACTGTTGTTTCTTTAAGGCTCAAAATATGACAGGATTACATAGCTCTGCCACCACTGTGAATTAAACTACAAGATTATGGGCCAACAGGATTAAAATACAAAAAGACAGCTTTTACAAGTAATTCTATTCATGGAAATAGAAATGTGGAGTAACACACACACACACACACAAAAAAAACAATCTTCCCACAACTGTTAATAAACAAGACTAAGGTTCCAGAACAAACTTAAAAATATAAACAAGACTAAGGTTCCAGAACAAATTTAAAAATAAAAACAGATGGAACAGAGCAGAAAAGGACAAAGTATTATAACTACACAGGTTAAGTTCAATTCAAATATTTAAGCAGAACTGAAATCATTAAAGTAATTTAATTATTTCTCTCTCTCTTCCCTTTTTTTGAAAATCTACTTACTCATAGTTACACACCTCTCAAAGTCTTGGATAAAAGACAATGTGTGAGTGTAGCTCTCTGCTGGAAACAGGAGGCTAGTTAGAGAGCTATCCAATCAAATAAAGGCAATACTGGAGTTCTTTTACAAACTTTAGCTTAATGTGTATGTAGGGGATTTGGCAGACACAGAATGTAACTTAAAGCAGGTAAAACTTAAGAAGAATATAAAAGCACTAAAGCACAAACTGGTGTGGAGACAATTCCCTCATTATTGCTCTTCTAATACAGTTTAAGGCTCCAGACTATGCAGAAATTTACCAATAAGACTATTTATAGAATAATGCAATAATAAATTACTAAGGTTCAAAACTGCACAGGATTATGCAGTTCTGCCACTAATGTGAATTAAACTACAAGATTATGGGCCAGCAGGGCTTAAAATACAAATTAATAGTTTTTACATGTAATTCTACTTGTGGAAATAGAAATGCAGAATTACACAGTAAAACAATCTTCCCCAAACCGTTAATAAACAAGACTACGGCCCCAGAAGAAACTTAAAAATGTAAGCAGCACAGAGCAGATAAGTACAAAGTGCTATTACCGCACAGGTCAGTAGGTGAAACTCTAATATTTAAGCAGAATTTAAATAATTAAAACAATTTAATTCTCTCTCTCTTTCATTTTTTTTTCTTTTGAAAAGCTAGTTACTCTCAGTTCCACACCTGTCAATATGGTGGATACAAGATAATGGGGTGGGGTAGTTCTGTGGCTGGAAATAGGAGCTACCTAGAGAGCTAGCCAATGAAATTAAGGCAATACTGGAGCTTGTTTAGAAACTTTATCTTAATATGTTAGTGAGGGATGGGAGACACAAAATGCAACTTTACACAGGTAAAATATAAGCAGAATACAAAAAGCAATGAACCACAAACAGGAGCAGAGACATCTGTCTCACTATTGCCCTTCTACTACAGTTTAAGGCACCAGACAATGCAAAAATTTACCAATAATACTCTTTATGAAAAAAAAATGACAAAGGCTCAAAATCTCACAGGATTACAAAGCTCTGCTACCACTGTGAATTTTACTGCAAGACTACGGACCAGCAGGGTTTAAAATACAAATGGATAGCTTTTACAAGTAAGTCAACTTGTGGAAACAGAAGTGCAGAATAACAAAAACAATCTTCCCACAACTGTTAATAAGCAAGACTAAGGTCCCAGAACAAATTTAAAAATGCAAACAGATGGAACAGTGCAGAAAAGTACAAAGTACTATTACTATATACGTCACTAAGTGCAACTAAAATATTTAAGCAGAATTGAAAGAATTAATGTAATTTAATTCTCTCTTTCTTTTCTTTGTTTTTTATTTATTTATATTTTGAAAAGCTAGTTTTTAACACTACTTCTACACCTCTCCAATTCTTGGATAAAAGACACGGCATGGGGTAGCTCTGTGCTGGAAATTGGAGCTAGCTAGGGAGATATCCAATCAAATAAATGCAATATTGCAGACTGCTCAGAAACTTTAGCTTAATGTGTTATTGGAGAATGGGGCAGACACAGGATTACACAGCTTTGCCACCACTGTGAATTAAACTTGAAGACTATGGACCAGCAGGGTTTAAAATACAAAGAAGTAGCTTTCAGAAGTAATTCTACTTGGGGAAACAGAACTGCCGAATAACACAGCAAAACAATCTTCCCACAACTCTAAATAAATAAATAAGAACAGGATCACAGAACAAACTGAAAAAATTCAAACAGGGACTCCACAGACTCTGGAATAGACTGCCCATACATGTCAAGCAGAGTGCCTCTTTGACCCTCTTCAAAAGGAACCTTGATGATTGGATGGGAGAAAGGAAATTCACCCCGGGGATCACGTCAATTGTCCTGCTAGACAGGGGTCCAGGGAAGTAAACAGTGTGGGAAGAAACAGACAGGGAATTGTTATGGCTAGGCTTGTATAGACCCTAGGGCCGATAGCCTAGTACCAACCTATGAACCTATGAAATGGAAAATTTCCCCACTATTATGCAGTCTCAGACTTGACATATACAAGTGATAATAATTAACAGGAACTCTTTTGGTTCGATTTTTTCTTATGTATTTTTTTTAATCTATTTCCCTTCAATTTAATGAAGTAGATCCAACTGTAAGCTATATACAAAAGGGCCTGTACACCCACACCCTGGCAATACAAAATAAGAGGGCTGGAAGGAGAGGCAGAGGCTACAAAAGTGATTTATAAGAACAGCTACTGGTATAGTAAGCTTATTTACACAGCTGTACTATGTTCAATATTTAGATCACTGTTGCAGTACCCTAAGCTATTCAGGTCAATTATCATAGATAAGAAAGTAAGCAGGGAGGAGGACAAAATAAACTAAGAATCCAGGAGGCCTGGAGAACTGTTCTGGACCTGGAAAAGGAATCCAGTTTGTATTTCTTTGCAAACATATGTACAGAACACCAGATTCATACCTCTTGAATTCTTCTAGAGTCTAACACTTTCCAGAAACCTACTGAAGAAGCCCAAACCCTTGTGGAATAGGCTCTATCCCTGCGGAGAAGTGGCTTATTATGGTTAGTATAACAAAAGGCAATAGCTTGAGACAACCATCTGGAATAGTCTGCTTTGACTCTGGCTGTCCTTTCCTCTTACCTTCATACCGTATTTCTCCATAAATAAGACCTAACCAGAGAATAAGGCCTAGCATGGTTTTCCAGGGTGGTCATGTTATAAGCACTACCCCAAAAATAAGCCCCAGTTAAGATCGTCAACAACACATGACAGATGTGTTGAATTATAAAATAATATTATTGACACCTGTTGACTGAGGTTATCGTACTCTGCTCGCCATTTTTGGACCACTCAGACACCCAACTTCTTTTCTTTGCAGAAAGTTGTAAGATTCTTTCCTCGGGAGTCTTCCACGATTCTTATTGTAACCCTAATCCTCACTCACATGACGTTTGAGATCCTTGGCCCATAAACACGGGCAAGTGTACTTTGATTGGTCAGAGTACAGACAACGCACGTAAAACGTGCGCACTTGATAACAAATGGGTGTGGTTGTGTCTTCTTAACTGTCGCCATTTTTGTTGCCACTCCTGTTTCATAAGTCTTCAATTAAACTCCCCAGATAAGATGAGTGCAAAAAGAAAGAGCTATTCCGTCAAGTATAAGAAAAGAATCGTGGAGAACTCCCAAGGAAAGAATCTGATGGCTTTCTGCAAAGAGAAGTTGGATCTCCGAATGGTCCGAAAATGGCGAGCAGGGTATGATAACCTCAGTCAACAAGTGGACGAGGGAAATGCTAAGAAGTGCAAGTGTGGATTAGGTCAGTAACCATTATTTCCTGAGCTGGAAGACATCATCTGTGAATGGACTGCTAACAGGAGAACAAAGGTATTGGTTGTGCGCAGGGCTGATATTTAAGCATTTGCCCTTGCAATGGCACCACAGTTAGAAATATCCCCAGAAGAATTCAAAGCATCACAACATTGACTGGATGGCTTCTTTCAGCAATATGAACTGTCTCTAACAAGATCAACAACACTGTTCAAGCTGGAAGATACTGAAGTTATTAAACATACACTTGCATTAAAGTCCTTTGTTAATGGCATAGACTTTTCTAAATACCAACTCTCCAACATTTATTTATTTATTTTACATTTGTTGACCAGGCTAGTCCAACTGGATATAAGTCCATTTTCAGTGGAGGCCCGGGGAGAAAAACATCATAAACATGATAGACATGTTCCAACATGATTGCTATGGATGAAACTGCAGTGTTTATGGGCCAAGGATCTCAAACAATTGATCAGAGAGGTGCCACGTCAATCTACATTCCCTCCACTGGTTATGAAAGTGCGCGTGTTACCTGTATTTTGGCAATTTGTCTACATGGAAAGAAAACCCCACCTTTAGTCATTAGTAAGGGCAAGAAAGATAAGAATGAACGTGTTCCAACCATTTACATTCTTGAAACTGAAAAAACCTGGTGCACATAAGCAGTTATAAGGAAGTGGGTCGATGTAATGCTGTCACTTGTTTTGCGAGGTGGAGAAAGATGTCTGCTAGTCTGGGATTAAGCCAGCACTCAACGCGCTAAAGACATGAAGAACTTCCTTGCACAGAGAAGACTAGATCAAATAATGATTCCTGCAGGAATGACTGCCTATCTCCAGACTCTTGATATTGCAATAAACAAGCCATTCAAGGACCATTTGCACATGGAACTCAATGACTACATTGAAAATAGAATGGAGAGAAATCAGCATGGAAACTTTGTGAAGCCTAGCCTGCAGAGGTCGTGACTTGGGTGAAGAATTCATGGGATAAAATCACTGACAGCTGTGTTGCCAATGCACTACGAGCAGGCTACATGGAAAAGCAGTGCTCATTTAAGGAGAGCTCTATTGCTAGGCATGACAGATTGGGGCCAATGGTTCTACAAGAAATGGAGTCGCAAGAAATTCAGGCCAGAATTCAGGGGTTGGAGACTTATGACAATGTTACAGAAGAAGATGGCATGACTGTATTTGAATAACTTTTCCGTTATCGGGGCAACAGAATGGATTGCTTCTGCTTTCCGCTGCCAGCAAGCTCTTGTCAGTTTTTTTACTTTATTGTATTAAGGTAACATTTCATTATCAAGGGGGTAATTACAAAGTAAGGCCACTAGTTCCCAGACTTCATTTTTATGACTTTCCATCATTCTTCTCTTATGGTTTGGGTAAGGAATAAATAAAGCATCACCACTCAAAAAGTGGCATTCACCCATTTTGTTCCCCTCCTCCAATGCACATGTATTGAGATTTTTCTGCACTTTCTGTTAAGCATGAAATATTGCACTGTGAAAGCCAGTGTTGATATTCTGAAGTTGAAATGTTTGTTGCACTGTTTATATAGAATTCTCACACAACTGTTAACACGTTACCTAGAACTGTTTCCCAATAATGGAAAAGTACCAAATAAATGTCAATTTGTGTACATGAATAAATGTTGATTTGTGTACATTAATAAACATCGATTTGTGTACATGAATAAATGTTGATTTTTGTACATGAATAAATAAATGCAGATTGTTGTATGGGTGGGTAAATAAGGCATCCCCTGATAATAAGCCCTAATGCGTATTTCGGTGGGGGGAAAAGTATAAGACCCGGTCTTATTTTCTGGGAAATACGGTAGGAGAAAAACAGCTTTCCTGAAGGCTTGAGTTTTGTCTAGATACTATCTGAGCTGCTTGTGGACACCCAGAGTTTGAAGACTCTTTTCTCCCTTGTTTTTGGGTTCAGGGATGAAGACAAGGAGATTAATAGTCTTGCTCAAGTTGAACTCAGAGATGAATTTAGACATAAAAGAAGGGTTAGTTCTCAAAGAAATCATGAGCGTGTGAAAAATGAGGTAGGGTTGACTAACCATAAGAGCTTTTAACTGAGATACTTTCCTAGTAAAAGTCAGAGCAATAAGTAAAACAGCCTTCAGTGTTAAGAACTTCAATTCAAACAGATGAGCTGGTTCAAATGGAAAATGATTAACTTTTTTGAGCACAAAGTTAAGATCCTACTGTTTCTTAGGTGGATGAATATGCAACAGCCTTTCAAAAACCTTTTTGACTTCAGAATGGTTAGAAGGGTAGCTCTAAAGACATACATGTAGAAATGGCTGACAAATAAAACCTTAAAAGAGGGATAAGATAAGTCAGAGGACAGTACCAAATGCAAATAATAAAGAACCAGAAGCAGCCAGACCTAAAGAGGGTTCTCTTGGTCTGGCATCAACTAGAAAAACTTTTCCACTTGCACAGACTTACAATTTTCTAGTAGTAGGTTTCTGCAGCTCATTTGATACCTACTGCACATACTCAGAAAAACAATGCCTAAAATGTATTAAAATTCTGTCATTCAGGGACTTAGCTGAAAAGTTTTCAGGCTGGAGTAATCAAACAATCCCTATCTTGTGTGAAAAAATCCATTTTGTGGGGAAGTTTGTAGTAATTGCCCCTGACCAGAGTGAAAAGAAGGAAGAACCACTTTTGCCTGGGCTAAAAGAGAATTGTCACCACAATTTTGATTGTACTTCTGGATCTTCATAATAACCCTATATACCAATGGAAAGGGTGGAAAAGCATACAGAAACATTCCCATCCATGGGGATGAGAAGACAACTGCCTTCCAGGTCTGATTGCTTGGAGTCCTGGATCAGAATTTCTTAAGTTGTGTGTTCTGGGAGGAGGCAAACAAATTTACTTGAGATGTTCCCCACAGTTGGATCAATTCTTAGAAGTCACAAGATGAAATCTCCATTTCTGAGAGCCTGCCCTGCTCCTGCTTAGCTTGTCTGCAATCAAGTTGGAATGTATGAAGTCTAAAGACTCAAATTAAGCTGAGCTGCTATCTCCAAGGCTATCATAGCAAGTCTGCAAAGTGGGTATGATATGGTACTCCCATACTTGTTATGTACCACATCCCTGTAGTGTTGTCTGTGCAAATTTCCAGAGGTCTTGGGAACCAGAGATGACTTAAAACTTTTTCCCTGACAACATCTCTCTGATGTTTATGCTCTTCTGTCTGTTATCAGGGTTACACATACATTGCATTTTCATCCCCTTGGAAACAGCTACCCTTACCAGATTTGAATCATCTGTACTGACAGACTGGACAGGAGTCAGAAGGAAGAATGGGAAATCTGCATTGCACAATATCTGATCACCTACCACAGAATCTCCCATCTTACAAATCCCAAAACGGGGATTTGAAAAGACAAAAGGGTGAAAATGTTGATTTCAGATTGACCTGAGGTACCACTGGATTTTTCTCAAGTGTAGTCCAACCAGTGGAAGAATGAGAATCATTTATACCATGTACCCCAACATTCCAAGAAATTCTGTTGCAGATACATAGCTTTTGATGGAAAAACTCAGGAAGAATTGTTGAAACATTTCTACTTTGCCTCGAAGAAGAAAGGCTCTTCCTAGGAATATAATTTGGTAAGGGATGAGAACAAATGATTTGAAAATCCAGACTGCCTTGACAGCTAGAAAAATGAGTCTGCAAAGATAAAACAATCGTCCAAATATGGATATATGTGAATGCTTTTAAGTCTGCAATAAGCAATTACTAGAGCTAGACACTTTGTGAAAACTCTTGATGCAGTGGAAATTCAAAAGGATAAATCAGAGAACTGATAATGTTAGACAGTCAAAGAAAATCTTAATAAATGTCTGAAGCACTTGGCAATGGGAATGTAATAATAAGCATACTTTAATTTGATCTTTACCATGAAAGCTACAGAAGTGATCATTGGTAAAAAGGAATAAAGGAAAAAACATTTTGAAATTTGGAATATTGACAAAAAAGATTTAGAAAGGAAAGGTTAAATATAGGCCTCCAGAATCCTTCCTTCTTTGGTACCAAAGAAATCCTTGAATAAAGGCCTTGACCCATGTGACAGGTAGACACTCATTCTATTACCCTCTGAACAAGTGTTAGATGCAGAATGGGAAGAAACAAGGAGACTTGGTTCACATGTCAAGGGAGAATCTCCTGGGACAGAGGGAAGGATTCTAGTTTGCCAAGTATACCCTTCCTGAATTACCTATAAAACCCATTAGTCTGCCATAATCTGGTAACACAAGGGAAGATGAAGCCTCAGAGACAGAAAGGTGAGGGACAACTAATCATGCTGACTTGGAGAACTATCCTTAATTTCAAATGTTTTTCCTTTCTGTTTGGAGCTTCCTTGCCATTGCTTTTTAAACTGCTCTTTGATGGCCCAAGTGGTGCTTAACTTGCATATTGAAAAAAGGAAGCTGAGGTGGAAATGACATTTTTTATTTGCTTTAAAAATGAGGGTTGAAAATTTTAAATCTCTCTATGAATTTCCTTTCCCTTTTCATCACACTTTTGGGCACCTCAGCTGCAGAAGGGCCAAACAGAACTTCTTTGTCTAAGGACATAGGAACCTCCAAACACTAGAAATGTCTCCATATGGATTTATCAAGGGCAGGCCATGTTTACTCAACCTGGTGGATTTTTTAAAAGATCACCAAAGCAAGATGAAGGCAAAATGGTACACACCATATACCTTGACCTGGCCAAAGTTTTTGACACAATTCCTCACTTAGACATAGTAGAAAAGCTACATAAATTGGGAATTTGGTTCACAGATAGGGTACACAATCAAAATAGGGGAAGTTATCTCAACAAAGAGCCCAGTAGCCAGTGGAGTCCTCTAGGGGTCTGTGTTCGGACCTCTCCTGTTTTCCATTTAATTTTCTGAAGTAAAAGTCAATACCAAAGGGCTCTGGCTGACTAAGTTTGCAGATGACTGCAAACTAGGAGCAGTCATTGAATGCTCATATGACTTAGCCATCCTGCAGGAAGGTTTGCCTCAAATAAATAACTGGTGTCAAAATCATGGACAGAAAATAAATGCAAAAAACTGCATTATTGTATCCTTTGGGAAGTTATCTACCACAGGGAACTACCATACTGACAATATGTCCCTAAGAGTTGACCCAGTTGTTCGAGATTTGGGAACTTATGTGGACAGTGACTTAACTTTTGACCAACATGTGTCTATTTTTGTAGGAAAGTCCTTCTATATTGCACAGCTATAAACAAAGGGATTGTGATTAGACCTAGGGATGTCATTGCCCCCTTTTACTCAGCCCTCATTAGGCCAATCATTGAATATAATGCCACCTTTGGAATGTATCTGTCTAGACACAAGCAAATACTGGAATGCCTACACAGATACCTTACTAAAAGAATAAAAGACCTAAACAACGTCTTACATGAACCAACTCAAAGCCCTGTCACTATACTCAGTATCCTACAGGCTGCAAAGAGGTGACCTATGTCTGGCATGGGTCTATTTCACTTGACCTAAAACTCATTTGACTGACACCCATTTGACCGACACCCAATTGACCTAAATTTCATTTGACTGACAACTCATTTGATTGTCTCCCATTTCACCGACTGCTGAATTTCAACAAACTAAATCTTAAACCATAGACAAGCACACTTAGAACACCAATAACTAACCTTTTCCAGAACTTAAAAACTACTTACTAACCCTCTTAACAGAAACAGGACAATGTACAACCAAACTAGGTGGTGGGCTGTGCCCCCCACACCCCCTAATTATATATACTAACTCCGGGATCACACTACAGTGGGGAAAACAGAATGTTCCTTTAACTTGCCTTACAGTACTCTATATGTTGCCACTACTGCTGGGAACGCACAAAACATTCACCAAATTACTTTAGATACTTCCCATAAAAATGTAAATAGAAAAACCCACATTTAGAAACACTGCAACACTACTTTCTACATGACTATTGGAATTCTAACAGTCAGCAGTATTAAGTTACAGTAATTCTTTTTATCACAAACAAGTCACAGGTGAAGGAAAACCCACAACAAGTCCATGTCTTACATGTCGGTGAAATGGGAGTCAGTCAAATGAGTTTTAGGTCAAATGGAATTTATGTCAACTGGGTGTCAGTCAAATGAGTTTTAGGTCAAGTGAAGTCGACCCGTCTGGCATACAAGGCTTCCTCTGACCCATTACTGATGGATATTTTGCACATCATCTAGTCAAATGGCATCCTAAATACTCAGTCTAGGGATCTAAACCTCTTCCTCAACATCAAGACAATGGTTTGGAGGGACAGATATAATTCACAGAGAATACCCCACTGCTATGAAACAGACTCCCCAGTCACATAAAATAGAGTTCTTCCCTGACCATTTTCAAGTGCAACTCAAATCTATGGATGGAAAACAGAAATTTTACCCCAGGACTGCCCCCTGTACTACTGATGGACAGCTCCAAAATGCTTTACCCTATGCATGGGTCCCTTCAAATTATCTATGGTGTGATCCCAGTTATTCTCTTTAGAGGTAGTATATAATTATCGACCGGGGAAGGGTAAAGCCAGTCTATACACAAATGAGATGTTATTATCTCATTACTGACCCAAAAGTAGCAGCTCTAAAGAAAGAATCATCAGCATCATAAAACGCATTTTAAAACATGCTTAGTAACATGAGAAGCAGATGTTAGAAGAGGCATCCAAAGAGTTCCTTATATCAGAAGAAAGAAGATTAACAATTAACTTTTGCATGTTCTCAAAAGATAAAAGTAAAAACTTTAACATACAGGCTTGACAGTTTTTTTTACAAGAAACATCTTTATTAAACCATCACTTAATCACAGACCATACTGACACACTCCCAGTTACAAACATTATACATCAGTTATATTCTACCCAATCATTTTCAGTCAAACATTACATAGGTTATTTAAGTCTTGCCTTCCTTTAAATCTCATTCCTTCCTGTATGAATTGTTCCCACAATTCCTATTTTTTTCCTATGTAGTTTGCTCCTACCCTTTTCTAAAGATGTCAATTCCAGATGTTTTATCTCTGGTACTATATTCACTACTTCTAGTATAGTTGGTTTAGATTTTGATTTCCATTTTTTAGTAATTGCTTTTTTTGATAGTCACCATAATTAAACACATCAAGGCTTTACCATGTCTAGGCAATTCTGATTCTGTATGATAGCTCAGAAAAATCATCTCCCGCGTCACACCAATCTGCTCAACCAGCATCTTCGATAGTGCATCCTGTAGGGAATGCTTAAAGTCTGCCAATTCACTGGACTCCCAGAAAATATGTTCCAAATTACCTCTTTCAAAGTCAAAGTAAACTTTATTGTCGATCAGATATACACAGCAGTGCAAGCTGAACAAAATTACATTGCTTTGGTCCCTGTCCCTGTGACATAACAGTGAACACATAGTTTGAATGACAGTAAGACTAATGCACATACAGTAATAATAATAATACTAACACAATAGATTACCACAATTGGACAGGAAGCCTTTAGACAATATTATACTAGTAGGTATTGCAAGACTATGACTTCACATTGTAATTGCTTAGAATATTGCATTTCATCAGTTGTAGTATGATATATTCTGATGTTCATATTGTGCATATATGGAGTGATGACTCACTCCTGAATAATGCACATTCAGGAAGTAATAGCATAAGAAATCAAAAATAAAAAAATCTAGATTTTGTTGCATATTTGGGAGCAATACATATATCCTCCCATTGTTTCTTTGTACATTGCTTATCTAGTCTCTCTTCCCAATCCCTTCTAACCTCCTCTGATTGATTCTTATAGTTATCACAAAATATTTTATATATTCTACTAATTATTCCTTTTTAATGGCAGCTTCTGTTCTAGATTCTACTAAAAACTCTACCAGTGCTGGTTCTGCATTTAGGCTCCCCCTATTTCTTTTTGTTTGCCTATACTCTGACATCAATCCTTTATAGGGAAGGCAATCTCTAACATGCAGTCCAAATAAATTATTGGCATCTTCCCATTCTATCATCCTTCCCTTATGTGTCCATACTTAATTACTTATGCAACACCATTGGTTAATGTTTTTTGAAACCATCATGTGGTCTATATAAAAGTGAGCACTTGTGCTACTGTTGTAGGTCTGAAGAAGTCTTCTAAATTAAGACGAAAAGCGCTTAACCGTTTATTTTTGTATCATACTGTTTAGTTGCAAAGTAATAAACCTGTTTTTACTTTTTTTCACTTTGGAGACTTTGTGTCCTTGAGCCTTTGTTTGTTTCCTGAGTTGCAGTTTGGATTTGTTTGTTTGGATTACACATTTTATTAAAGTATTTATATTTGGACAGCTTCAGACTACTGGACATCTGTGACTCTTGCATACTATATTATTTTTATATTTGTCCTGGTCCTGGTACGCTTCCTTTTATAATGATAAAAACATATGGGTGACCTATGTATAAGACTAATGGGACTAAAAACATTTTAACTGCTTGTATCTTACTATACATATTCATACAACAAAGTTTCCATTTTCCCAGTTTTTCTATCATCTTTTGTTTAGTCTCTTCTTATATATCCTTAGCTGCCACTCCAGAAACATTTTTAATTCATACTCCTAAATACTTCATTTTATCATGTCCCCATAAATATGGATATTGCTGAACCAATTCATATGCAGGTGTATAATTTACCACTATTGCCTTTGTTTTAGCTTCATTAATTTTGTATCCCAAAAAGATTTGAAACTGTCTCAAAATGTTCCACAACACTAAAATGTCTCTTTCTGGTTTTGTCAGGTATAAAATAATATCATAGGTTCATACTAGGCTATCTGCCCTAGGGCATTTATAAGCCTAGCCAGAGTGTGTTTGGCTTTCGCCATCCATTTTAAAATTAATTCTGCTATGCCCTTTTTTGAGGTTAGTATACTGTGCCTCTGTCTAACAGTGACACAGAAGTGATACCCGGGGTAAACCTATGATCCCCCATCCACTCATCAAGATTCCTCTTGAAGAGAGTCAATGAGGGACTCTGCCTAACCTGGACTGGGATTTTATTCCAGAGTGAAGGGAGCCTATGGGTTATGAATCTGTCCCTCCAGCATGTCCTATTTATTTCAGTGCTGAGGTTCAAGTCTCTCGAGCATGTAGCTCAATGGGATTTGGATTTTCTGAGGTGCAGCATGTCCATTAATTCCGGGTTGGACATGGCTTTATACATCAGGCCCAGATCACCTCTGAGCAGGCGGTATGCCACTGAGTAGAGCTAGAGTTTCTTTAACCGGGCAGCATATGGCATCTGTTTGAGCCCTTTGATCCTCTTGGTGAGGTACTTTTGGGGTCTTTCCAGTTGCTGCAGGTGTCTGGTAAGGTACATCCCAAAAGGGGCATTGTACTCAATTATGGGCCTGATGAGGGATGAGTAAAGAGGCACGATGACCTCCCCTGATCTAGATATGAATCCCTTCATGATTAGGTGGGCTATATAAAATGTTTTTCTAACCACTTTGGCCATGTGGTTGTCAAATGAGAGATTGCTATCAACTTGGGTCCCCAGGTCCCTAATTACTTCTTCCATACTTAATGGATTACCACCTATGTGGTAATTTGTGGGCACTTTGTTTTTGCCAAAGGGGATGACTATACACTTTTTGGCATTTAGCTTGAGGCCATGGCTCTGGCACCAGTTGTCTGTTTCTATGAGGCCCTTTTGGAGGATGCTTGTGTCGGCTGGAGAGTCGATTATAGCTCCCAGTTTGCAGTCATCTGCGAACTTGGTCAGCCACAGTCCTTCTGTGTTTGCCTGTACCTCCGAGAAATATATACCAAACAGGAGAGGTCCCAGGACTGAGCCTTGTGGGACGCCACTTGTAACTGGTTTGGAGTCTGACATGGCTCCAGCAATTCTAACCATGTGGGTTCTGTCCTTGAGCCAGTTTGCAACCCATCTAGTGACATAGGGGTTTATATTTAAGCTGGTGAGCTTATCTATAATGCCCGAGTGGGGTATTGTATCGAAGGCTTTCATCTGCAAATACAGCCAGCTTTTCTTGACTACCATGCCAATTATATCACTGAATTTCTGAGTCCCTTATTTTCTTTACCAGTGGTTCTAAATATAATGCAAATAATAAAGGGGAACAAGGACACTCCTGCCTGGTTCCTCTGCTCAAGTAGAAATTATCAGAGAGGACCCCACCCACTTTAATTTTCACCTCCGATCCCTCATATATGCTCCTAATCAACCTTATACTTTTTTCAGGAAATGCAAACACTTGCATTGTCCTGCTCATAAAGTCCCAACTTGTTCTATCAAATGCTTTCTTTGCATCAAGATCCACCACCAACAATGGTATTTTCTTACATTCTTCTTCCTTCTGGATCATCAGTGTTCTGTTAATGTTCTCAAATGCTTACCTCCCCTCCACAAAACCACACTGATCCATATCTATCAATGTTGGGATTACTTTTGTCATTCTTTTAGCCATTATAGACATGAACACTTTATAATCATGGTTTAGTATTGAAATGGGCCTATATGGAGCAGGATCTGATAGATCTTTACCTTATTTAGGTATTACAGCTACTACTGCTTTCTTCCAGGATGTTGGTACTTCTCCTCCTCTTAAAATACTGTTAAACAAAACCTTCCAGATCTTTGTCAGTTTTTTCCCCTCCTAGCTTCCAAACTTACACAGGAATACTATCTATTCCTGGAGATCGTCCTGTAGATTGGTTATACATAACAATTTTATCACATCTGCTCCTGTCCTAACCATTAGTAATTGACCCTCATCTACTTCTAACCTTGGCATATTTAATTCTTCCATAAACATTTCCATTTGTATCTTTTCTTGATTTCCATATTTCTCTGCTTTATGCAGACTTTCATAGAATTTCCAAAATATTTCTAATACCTTTACAGGCTCTCGTTACCTTCATTGTTATAGGCTCCCTAAGCTTGGCAACAGCCCTTTCTACTTTCTGTTGCCCGAGTTGTGCTAAAAGTTTTTGTGCTCTAGGGTTATTATCAAAAATCAGTTGCTAAACAGCAATCTTTCTAAACTTAGTAGGTTATTGAGATAATCCCTTATTTTCTGACTAGCATTCTGCAGTTGACCCTCTTCTTTTTCTGAGATTCCCCCTATTCTGCAATACTTTAACATTTGTCAGTCCCTCTAAATAATTCTTGTTACTTCTAAATCAACGCTCCCTTTCTTTTATTTCCACCCTATTTTCAAACTCCACACTAATTTTATCCCGCTCCCTAGCTATATTTTCAGAAGTAATTTCTATCCTCTCAAATAGCTCCTGAATAATCTCCACCACCCATTCCTTAAATTCCTCCCTTTTCAACAGATAGGTGGGAAAGTGCCAGTGTCTCATTTGTATTACATTACCCTGTGTTTTTATTTTAGTTATTACTAGTGCATGATCTGAAATAGTTATCGGGTGCATATCAAGACCTTCAATTAAATGCACATGCTCTTGTGAAATGCAAGCCTAGCCCAGTTTTTATAGCTTGGGGAATAACATGTAAATTCACTCCAAACTCCTATTACTGAATTCACATCTTCCATACCAAATAATTTCATAAATTTCTTCAAAAATCTACCCTCCCTTGTTATACTTTCCCTTCTAGGCCTCCAGACACATCTTCACCACTGCAAATCTAATTCCAATCCACACCATTTAAGTAATATTCCTTGGTGAAAAATTGATTATTTCTCCCAGAATTTTCTTACGCCCCATTATAGCAGTTTTAGATGGAATATAAATGCATGCCAGTGTAATCAATCTGCCTTGTCAGCAGCCCCTTAGCACTACAAATCTGCCATTATTGTATTTTCTTCTCTTCTATCACTACTGGAGGTCCTCTTGCAGTTAATATAAGTACTCCTCTTTTATTTGTCCCAGATATTCCACTGAATAACCATCCTGAAAACCATTCTTCATCAAATTCACATGTTCAGTTCTTTCCAAGTGTGTCTCCTGTAACATAACTATTTGCACTCCACATTTCGAATATAGTTCACTATTCTTTCTTTTTTGTATTTATCTGTGAGGCCACTGACATTTAAAGACATTACAGAAAGCACTGTTGTATTAAAAAGCTATTAGTTCCACCTTTGATGTATAATACCTTTTTTGTTGAATGTCTAGTTTCCGCTTTTGTGTTACATGCATAAACTGTTTGGCAGGTTGAACTTTTATATATATGTTTCTTGTCATATCCATTTGAGCCTATGTCACATCTTAGACAACTTTTTGTTTTATTGAAAGCCCCCCCCAAAAAAAAAACCCAGTACCCCCTAAAACCAATTAATTTCATATTAACACAGAAATCTATGTACATCTTCAAATATTGAAGTTTTACACTCCTAATAGAAAAGCCCCAAACTGACAGCCGCACTCACAGAATTAGGTTAACCTAAAAGAAAGGTTATCCATGCTAAGATTCATGGTGCACCCCGGGCTTCTACTAAGTGCTCACTGATTTTGTCTTTTCTTATAACCCTCCCAGCTGGGAAAAGCCCCTGAATGCTTTCAGAGAACATTATCTCCTAGTCAGTTTCTATTTTTCATTTTTCCCCAGCAAATCACTTTTCACCAGACTGTAACAAAATTCTCTTTATCAGATTGCCTCCATGGAGATATGAGAACCAGGCAAACAGTTTCTCATTATCAGATTGTCTACATGGAGACATGAGAACCAGACAGTCAATTTTTATTTATCAGACTGTTTGCATGGAACCATGAGGGCCAGATACAGAATTGCTATTAAGCATAAATTCATTTGCTAGAAAAAAGCCTCATAATATTCAATATTTTTTTTCATTTACTTGCTTTCTCTTAAAACTTGTTAGTAAATCAGTTTAAGGTCATTAATCCAGTCATTCCCCTCATGCAAGAATGAGAACAAGCATATTAATTTTTATTTTGCCATGCTGTGTTAACCAGGCTTTTTTTTACATTGCACTGCCTACATTTCTTAAAACTAAACAAGGAGAAAGAGAAGGGGAAAAGAACAGCAGCACCTATTTACAATCCCCATTTCACTTAAAAATAACTGAAAAAACTTTACTTTATAGCATGCAAAGAAAACCATACTCCACAAAAATAGTACTATTGAGATTTTTTTTTTCTTTGCTTACAGTTAAATTTCTCCCCCTCTCTTCCCCTCCCCAAAGCATTTTTCTGAACATTAATGACATGAAGTAGGGCATATACTTTAGAGTCCCCCACAAATCCAACAGATTCCGAAAAAGTCCAATGTTTCCAGATTTTCTTGTTCTGTCATATTTCACAAAGGTAATTATTGCATTGTAATCTCACATTATATTACTGGTTTTATTAATGTTCATCTCCAGCTCCCAAATCCTGTCTCTACTTCATTTCTAATGTACTCTTAAGTCTTCTACTCAACTCTCTTACTCCCTTTCTTCTCTCCATTTTCCATTGAAACGGTGGAAAAGGTTTCACAGGTACAGTCTATCTGTTGTTTTTATTACCAGAAGAACAAGAAAAAGAATCTCTGTTTCAAAGCTCACTTTTTGACTGACAAGTTTTTGTATTTCCCCTTTAGCATGTACTTCATCAAAAAATGATTTTGTTCGGGTCTATATTATATCATCAAATGCTTGAAATTGTGAACACTGTATAATCGACCCAAACACTTCGAAAATCCAAAATGCCGAACACATGGATTAGCGATTTTTTTCCCCAGGGGAAAAAAGCGCTGATCCACAAAAAACAAAAAAGAAAAATAAAGTGGGGGCTTCACCCTCCACACCCTAAGATGGGGGGGTCTGTGCTCCCCACACCCCCCTACTTAAATATACCAACTCTGAGATTGCACCGCAGTGGAGGAAATGGCAAAGTCCTGAAAACAGCCCAGTGATTTTTTTCCCTGGGAAAAAATCTCTGTTCTGTGCTTTCAGAATTTCGCCATTTCGAGTAAACACATTCGATTAAACAGCATTCGCAACTTTAAGCGTTCACTTACATAATAGGAACCCTTTTGTTCCACCAGGGAAGAATGCCTTGAAGATAGCTGGGTACAGCAATTTGAGTCTCACACCTGTGTCTCAATGTCCCCTGAATAGTGGAATGAATTTACTATTCTTCTGCCTGGTGTACAATAAGTAATCATTGTCTACAAACATTCTACTGTCTCCCACTTTTAGTATTTTATCCTTCTGACACAAGTTTTGTCAGAATCAACTCCTTCTGCTGGTAGGACTGCATCTTTACTATTAAAGGTCTAGGTTGCTTTCACATAGCCAGGTATGGAGCATTCACACAATGTGCCCTTTCAACTCATAACTCATTCTGTGGAATACCAGTCCAGGTGTTTATTTGTGCTTTCATAAAATTAATCCAGTCTGTTCTTTCCAGCTTCTCTGGTATAGTTGAAAATCTCAGGTTTTCCCTATATGTCATGTCCTCTAATTCTATTATTTTTTGAAACATCGCTTCCTGAGCAGTCTCATATTCAGACAGTGTTTGCTTCATTTCAACCTCTGATTTTTGCAGCTTTATCACTTCATCTGAATATCTGTTTAAAGCTTCTTCTATTTTTTTTAGCCTTTTGTTGTTTGTGTTGATATACTCCATCAGTGTTTCATTTTTTTAACCACATCTGTGTGCAATTGCCTTATATCTTCCTTTAGATTACTGGAAGTCATGTCTGGAGGTTGGATTGCTTTTTGCTGAACACCTGCAGAACTTTCCCCAGTCAGTGTTTCTTCCTCACTTTTTGTAACTGATTTTTTTCCAGGTGCTCTCTATTTCTTTTTTTTCCTGGCATCCAGGCAGTACACGTACTAACCAGTTACTGAAATGTACCCATGAACACAAAAGTCTACTTGTCTTCTCTGTTGAGTTTATGTTTTCACACTGGAAGAGCTAGAGTTAAAGCTGTTACTCTTGGAAGTTGGGCTTGACAGTTTTAAATCCCAAAAGTTAAAGTAGCAAAAGAATATGCAGTTTCCCCAATTAATCAAAATCATTCCCATCCTTGTAGAGAGAGAATGAGGTTAGCAGCGATAATCTGTTTAGCTGGGGTTAGCAGTGATAATCTGTTTAGCAGAATCAATTTTGGATAAAGAAATTATTGCTGGATTTCTTTTAAGGCTGGAAAACAAACACCTGTGTGTCTTAGATACACTGTATGACTTGTCAGACTACCTGGAGGTAGGAGGCTGACTACCAGGCAAACTAGAAGAAGTGAGAAAAGCAGTCTCTAAAGCAGGCAAAACATGAAGAAGAGCTAGGGATTTAGGCATATCCAACTGTAACAAATCTTAATACATTTTCTGTGCAATAGGCTTTTTGTTTGGCTCCCAATGAAAAACTTCTTTCATCTTAGATAAGAAGAAATGCCTGAAGTACAACCATCTTCCTGCAATGCCAGCTTTTCTGACTGAAAATCAAAGTCAGAAAGAGGAAACTAATTTCTTTTCTTGTCTAAAGAAGTGATAGGGAAGAAACAGCAGCAATGAACTCCTTAGAAATCTTCCTGTTCATAGAAATAGAAACAGGAAACTCCACAGAAAAAAACAACCCTTAGTAGGCTTACTCATCCCAGATTCAGGTTCCCTTATACTGGTGAAGCAAAGAATCTTCATCTGCCCTCCCCATGAGACGAACACCAGTGGTTTTCCCTTTCCCACCAATGACATCCCTTCAGCAAAAGAGGATGTGGTTCTCTTCCAATCCTTAGTGGATGTATGTGGAACACCAAGAGGAATGGGGGAAAAAGATGAGAGGTCTGAGGAACCAAAAGCAACCAAAGCAGTCACCCACCAGTGACTGAGACAAAACAGAAGCCAGCCTGGCACTCACATACTCCCAAACCACTTTCTTTTTCTTGCAAACATGGGAAGGTAAAATCATATACACCATTTGCTGCTCCATACGTTAGCTGAAAATGAAAGCTCAAAAGGCAGATTTTGGTGCCCGGATCAATAGTTTAATGGTAAAGGAGAAAACAAGTGGTACTGAGCTAAGTAAACCACTAACAGTCCCATAAAAGCACAATATGTTGTCCCAAGTACTCAAACCTATAAAAGATGTAGGAAAAGTCTGTGAGAAAATATTTTTTACACAAAAAGTTCATATGAGCATTTATACACAAACTCCCTTAGAAATGCAATGACAGTCTGACAAAACAGTTTCCTAGCAAACACAACATTGCAATCAGAAAATCACCCGTCTTTCTCAGAAAAATAAATATAGCGGAAGGTTTTCTCCAACAGGCAATTTATCTACCCAGCCTCTAGGATTGTTAGCTGACCAACAGTCCCATAGGGGCTGACAAAAAAAGTGGTCACAGCAAAATAGCTCTGACTAATTTAGCTCACTAAATATCTTTACATTGGGAGTCTCCTTGAGCTCCTAACAGACAATGTGCATGGAAGACACCCTTAAAGTTTGAAAACCGGCCAGTCACTGAGGCAAGACCACAATAGTTTAAGCTACTGCAACAGTACTCTAAATGTTGAACAGCTGTGGTACAAAATATTATAAAATATACATTTGCCATTATCACAAAATTTAGAAAATTACAACAAAAGCTATATATTGAAGCAAACTAGGGCTAAGTACTATGGGCATGATTATTTACCTAAACACTGAGTCATAGCCTTTCTGAGTGAAAATGAATCAGTACTAATTTTACATTTCTTTTACTCGTGCTGTATGTCCACTAGTCGACAATTTATCTTTGTGCAGTGAAAGTAGTATTCTAGATTTTTTTAATCACATTAAGTCACTATATTTGCAGAAAAAAGAAATATCTGCCAGATGAATCTGTAGTGCTTCCTGCATATTGTTCAGCATTTATTAGATCCCAGTATTTGTAGCATAACATTTCTCCCTGGGCCTATGCTGAAAATTGGCTTTGTTCCAAGTCGGACTTTCCCAGTAAATGAATGTTAAATAAATAAATTATTAACATTATTCATACCCTGAGCAACAATAGGTTTGGAGAAATAAAGGGTTAAAATTTTTATGGGAGAGTAAGGAGGGAATTTCATGCTCATGTTTAGTAGCAAATGACCCGGAGGATTTGATTGCTCAGGAATCTTTTATTTTGAAAAGAAGAAGTTAAGGGTGGGTTAAGGAGGTGGAAAGTGGGTTGGAGGGGATAAAAACATAAAAAAACCCAGCTTGTATTGATGCTCTAGGGTCCAAAGAGGATGGCTTCCTGATCTACAAGTGCTCAGTTGTGCTGATTAAATTGTGATGTGTGGGTGGCAGTATAGATTTATTATGTTTATTTATTTGTTAATGGGTACATGAACTGGTCTTTCTTATGCCTTGTCAGCCACAACCAATGCAAAGCAGCATGTGAATACATTTATTAGGATAACTTTATAGAGCCAATCAATCAACATGTTTTGGGAGGCAGAAGGAAACAAAAAATGGAAATAATCCATGAAGACACATGAAAATGCAAAACTCCCCAAAGTCAGTGATTAGAAGTCAGGAATAAATTCCAGGCCCTACAGCTGCAATGCATGCATCTTGCTACATACAATCATACTGTCCACTATGTCATACAAGTAAATATCCCACACACACACAAAATGTGCTTGAGGTAGAAGACATGTTGGCTAGTATTTAAATTAATATAATTTTTGTTGACGTAAAGTGCAGTCAGAAATAGATGAAGGGAAGGGACAAGAGAGTGTTGATGTTTAAGTTTACCACATGCCTAGAATGCTTTCCAGGTTTAAGGTTAAACTAACAGTAATATTTGTAAAGCTTATGCCACATTAGAACGGATGTTAAAGAAATAAAATTGAGACGTATCATTGTGCTTGATGAGTTTGCATGTCTCCCTGTTCCTTCTTTGTAGTGACATGACTTAAAATTATATTTTTGATCAGCTCCAGTGGCACAGAGGGATAAAGCCCTGACTGTGGCTTGAGGAACTCAGGATTGATTAGAAAGGTGGGTGGTGAGGTGCAGCTATATGTGTAATATACTAGTCTCCTCAGGAGAAGTGGCTGGGATGAGAAAAGACATGGTCTAGGGGAAAGGGTATTAATCTCATCAAGCCACTGATGAGTGGTAGATCTTATAATGGGCATGCAGGAGCATGCCTCTACACAAAAAAAGTTATTGCAAGCCACACAGAAAAGTATTTTTTGCATCCCCCTGTACAGGCAGTAGAGTTAGGACCATTATAAATATCCTCATAGCCAGGAGACTGGAAAGGACACAAGCAATGCATGCATGCCTGAATGACACTGCATGATGCCTCTCAACTCCATGATTATGAAGGGCTCCCTACCACACACAAAAATAGGCTGGAGTCCATTTATGAAAGACGATGACTGGCAAGACTGGGGACAGAAAAACACCTAGGAAAAAAGTGATATTTTAGTTTATGAAAAATCAAATTTAACAGGAGTGGCAGTGGCTAAGTTAGCAAAAGTCACAGAGTGGAGATGATTGTTTAAAAGACAGAAATTTAATGAGCATTGAAGAAGAAATGTGTGCAGATGGTAACTGAGATTATGTTCAGTCTTTACAGCAGTGTTCCAAAGATAGCAAAATAATTTACTTTGCATGTTAATGAGATAACAAAACGTCCAAAGGAGGTAAATTTTGAACTGAGACAAATATTTGGCCTCTTGGATAGATATATTAGGTGACTTAAACTGGTTTAAGTTGATGATTCTTACTTTTTGTGGGGTTAACAGTTTACAATAGTGCCTATTCAGCAGGTAGTAAAGTACAAATTAAAACAGATTAGTTTGTCAAATGTTATATGTGATAGAAAAGTTGACTGCAATGGCAGATGAAGGATGAAAGAAGAATTTGAGACTGACTGGAATGAAACGAGAGTTTGGATTTGATAGCTATTGTGAAAAGCAAGATGGTGTTACGGACAAGGTTTATTAAATCATTAATAGAGACTAAGTAGGTGATAGGTTTGCAATAATCTGTATTGGATCAGCTGTGTGATTGTGTATTTTAATTTGTATCTATATATGAAAATGAACAATCACTGTGGCATATGACAATCAGTAAGGAAATTTACATGAAGAGACTGAATGATGAATGTGGATCATGATTTTTGGAAGTAACTTTTAAACAGAGGATGTAGCTCACTGACAAGTTCAGAGAGTGCAAGAGATATAGATTAAAACACAGATAATCTTATTCAGCTTTGTGTTTTTTTTTTATTTCACCAGAGGGCGTTGACCTTTAAAAATGCTGATGTTAAGCATAAAATGAAAGAGCTGCCTTTCAATCTGTACGGGAAGTATTGAATGCTGAATATAGGAGGGAAATGTGAATCTGAGGTCCCTTCCTCCTTGGCTGAGATGGAAGTCTAATGAGAAGAGCAACTGGAGTTGTATGGAAGGGTAAGAACACTTTGGCGTAAACCAACTGGACATAGGAGGTATGAGAAGGTCAGTTTAGCTGGCTTATTATGTATTTATAGACAGAAATATGTTAACACATTTTGGTACTGAATATTCCGAGACAAGGTGCTTTCGTTCATGTTAATTTACAGTATTGCAGTGATTATGAATTGGAAAGTACAGCTGTGTGCGTTAAAGTTACCCATAACAGTAGATGTTCCAATTCATCACTGCTACTGCTGTACTGTTTAGGTTATTTGAGTTGTGTCTTATCCAAGATGCAACAACTGGCCAGCTTCCAAAAGCTCTGGCTTCCTCCCTCATTTCATTTATGACTACTGATTATTCAGCCCTAAGGGAGGAATCGGCAGTCAGAGAGGAAACCTTCAGGATTTTCTTGCCTAAAAGTTAAGTAGTAGTATGCTCATCCTGAACTAAAGTAACAAGAAATAACCACCAAACTATTTCCAACAAGAACTGCATACACTACAAAAGGGAATGGTGTGTGGGTGCAACTACTATAGCAGTGTAGAATTTGAACATCTGCTGTTATGGGTAAGTGGAATTTATATAACTGTACTATGCTCATTATTCCCAGTCATCATTCCCAGTGCTACAGTAACCTTTAAGCTACATGGGTTGATTACAAAAGCCTTCCCAACCCAAGAGGAGGAATTATAGGGATCCAGGAACTCCTGAAGAATGGTCCTAGCAAAGCCAGTTCTGGAAAAAGGAATGTTGTTTGTAAACATATATATACAGAGTTCCATGTAGCTGCCTCTAGAAAGCTTCTACAGTCTACCCCTCTCCAATATGCCATAAAAAAGACAATGACCACATAGAATGCACCTTTATACTGCCTGGAAGTGCTTTACCATGGTGGGTATAACAAAAGGCAAAAGCCAGGGACAACCAATTGGAATTAGTTTGACACAGGTTGTCCTTTTTTGGTTCCTGCATAAGAAATAAATAGTCAGTTACTTTTTCTAAAACATTACATTCTGTCAGGATAGTACCTGAGATGCCTATGCATGTCCAGAGTATGCAGAATCCTTTCATGTGGGTTCTGAGAGTTAGACTAGAACTGTGGGAGACTGATGGCCTGATTCAAAGAAAACTCTGAAACAACCTTGGGCATGAATAGGGGTTTGTTCTCACTGACACTATATTCTGGTATCAAACCAGATATGTTTTACCCACCGAGAGAGCTTACAATTCAAATATGCATCCTATAGATGTCAGAGCAATGACAAGAACAGTTTTCCATGTAACGAGCCTTAAATTTACCTGAAGTGCAGGTTCAAATGGAGATGTAGTTACGAAGCAACAAGTTTGTGAGCTGATCTCAGGTGAACCACTCCTTTCAGAAACTGTTTCATTAAGAAAACATCAAAAAAGAAAAGGACAAATGGGCAGACATAATGAAATGGCCTTGGGATGTACCTTGAAAAAGTAGTATGAAGGCCAGAAACTTTGAGTATCAGAGGAACAATCACAGATAATGCCCTGTTTATTGGGTAGGTACCAACTAGAAAATTCCTCCACATGTCAACATGAGATTTTGTAGTAGCAGGGTTTCTTGCCTCCATTAGTAGCTGTTGCACATCCCCTTGAATTACCCTGGATATCAGTGGAAAGGTTAAAAATGTATAAAGAAACAATGAAAAAAAAAACAACAACACTTGTCTGTTTTGAAAGGATGTCCGTCAGAAATGGATCAATACCTAGAAGACTCCCCTCATTTGATTTGCATTCATAAGGGTCGGTCTTGGTCCTGCTCAGCTTGTCTGTCACTATGTTTTGCTCTAATGAAAAATAAGATACTTGAAGGGTTAAAGAATGTTGAAGAACTAATTCTCAAGTGATCATAACCAGCATGCATAGGGGGTATGACCTTGTGCCTCTTTGCTAGTTGATGTGTCACATCACTGTTTTGTTGCCTGTAATCACCTGAAGAGGTATAGAGGACCATAGATGACGAAGAGATTAAAAGGTATGGATTACAGTCCACATCGCTTTTAAAAATATGTGCTTTGGTCTGTCTGAAGAATTACTCAGGCCTTGCACCACTACCTCCATAAGAACTGCCACCAAGGAAAATCTGACAAGTCTGTAGTTACAGACTGATTTGGAGATTGAGGAGTATATATATATATATACAATCATACATATTCCTTAAGGCATGTTTAGACACTAGAGACATACTCAAAATACTCCCTTCAGGGGAAAGTGGTACCCAGATTACTCAAACTGTCTATACAAAAATGTACACACTTCCAAATATGGCTCTGATAGCTAAGAATTCTATAAGCACAAGTAGAAGAAGATGGAGAAGAGAGTCTCATGCCAAATCTGCCCCAAATGCTTCCCCTCATTATCCACACAGTAGCCTGTTACTTGCTAGCATAACAGACAAACTTGCTGCAGGGTCAGAACCAAATAGAAAAAATAAATGCTAATTAGTTTTATCTGCTTTTGGGACTGAAGGTTGTGAATCAGGGTTGTTACAGATAGCATAATACACCTCCTCCAAGGCTGGGACTAAAGGAGGAATAGGCCTAGAATGAGGCAAATCCACTTTTGCAACATATGACAAAATCCCTTCAGTTCATGAGAAACATTCATTTTTTCTTACAAAAACACCTCATTCATCCTGGCAACAATCTCAAAAAAAGAAATTTTCCTCCCAGAGGCTGTTTGGACTAGTTTTCCTCAGCATCAGATTACTGGGTTTGAGACTCCATCCAAGACAAAGCCCTATTTCTGTTTATGTCAGACTCATCTGACCTGTCTTTGTCAGAGATATTTTGGCTTATCTGATTAGAAGGTAATGAATGTAGATGCCAGGATAGACTGTACCAACTTCTTAGGTAAAGTAAGAAAATACTGTATACACCATGATTTCAGGTGAATATTAATTAACATTTTTTTCCCCTTAACAGTTATCTTCTGTGACCAACTAGAAGAGGAATATCTGCCCCTACAAAAGGTAATACAGTAATCATCCCCCTGTGAAAGTCAATGTCCCAGGGAGGTAATAAGTGGTTTGAGGAATGACTGCTGGCCCTTGTAGTCAGCAAGGGCCATCTGTTAAGATGTTTTTTTTTCTTTCTAGGAACAATGGAAGCTGGACAAGCAGGAGCGGGGTAAGTATCCATACTGAGACTGAGGAGGAGGCATCGGATGCAGCTGGAATCGCTGGAAAAAGTCAGTCGGAAGAAAACTGTCAAAAGTGTATTCAAGCAGCAAACTTACTCTTACTCATTCACACAAAGTCCTGCAAAAACACAGTAATGCACAAGCAATACACTAAAATGTCAGAAAACCCTAAGAAGTAAAATCAGTTTGACAGAAATAAATGACAGATAAGTTGTTAAACTATGAACAGAAGCAGTACATGCTCAGTCATCGTTTCTGCGTAAATTAAACACTACCCACACTAAAATGTTTATAAATAAACAAAAAGTTTGCATAAGTAGTATATTTATACAACAAATAAGCTCCCATTGTTCCTAGAAAGAAAAAAAAAGAGTAGCAATCTGCCATCACCCAGAATGATACTGCAGTACAAGGACAAAATGATTGATTTCAACAATTGGCTAAGCTTCTGGTGTCATTCAAATGGGATCCAGTATCAGTCTGCTTGGGATGACATGGTCGACAGACCACGATGCTTTGCCACAGATGGCCTGCACCTGTCACCCCTAGGATTCCGGATACTGGCTAAGGCTCTTGCTGCCCCTATAGTGCCTTTTTTAGGCAGGGTTCAAGTAACAAATTCACCACCATAACAGGAACAGGTAAGCAAAAACTGAGAGTAATGCTACTCAATGCTAGAAGTCTAAATTTCAAAATGCACTCACTCGAGGCACTCCTTAAAATGCAGAACATCGATATCTGTGCAGTGACTGAGACCTGGTTCAAGGTTCCAGAGAGCACCCCTGCACTACCAGGCTATAACTCATACCACACCTTTCGGCCATCTAACCTGGACCGAAACACCAAAGGTGGGGGTGTGTCCATATTCATTAAGGATGTCCACACCTCCAGGCTAGTTGCTCAGCATAATGCATCTGAGGTTATCCAAGTGCAACTAACTCTTGGCAAAACTGCAATGCAAATTGTAGCTTGCTACAGATCCCCCACCATGCCCCTGGATTCCCACTCCTCTTTTCTTGATGTACTGGAAAATATTAGGGTTCAACCAAACACCCTAATAATGGGTGACTTCAACTACCCCACCATTAACTAGGAAAACTACTCATGTACTAACTCCTTAGCGCAATGCTTTCTGGAATTCATAAACTCCAATGCCCTAGATCAACTTATCCACACCCCCACCAGGGGCAACAATATCCTAGACCTAGTCATTACCAATATGAGTGACTGGTGTTCCACACCTGAAGTCAACTCCTCGCTGGTCCGATCCGACCATAAGCTAATCACCCTCGATATCCACATCCCACCCCCACCCCCCATTAAGGAAACCACAGTAAGAAATTTCTCCAAAGCCAACTTCATGCTTCTTAAGACAGAAGTAGTGAACTTCATGACACCCATGCAGATGGACAATGCAGCTACAACTGCTGAATCCTACACATATGCACTCTATAAGCACTTACATGAGTGCATGGATCGTGCTATCCCAAACAGAACCAAGACACAATCCTCCAAAAAAAGGAAGCCAATCTGGTGGTCCCCTGCCATAACAAACTGTACAACAGAAGGAAGAAACTGTTGCAAAAGAGAGTAAAATCCCATGAGTGGAGGAGCTCCCTGGTCAGCCTCAGTAAGAAGCTGAGATCCCTTATAAGATCCTCCAAAGCTAGCTACGAAAATAAAATTGCCACTAATTCCAAGGACAACCACAAAGTATTCTATAGCTATGTCAAGAATGTCAATGGCAACACCCAGATCTGCTCTGAGTTACAGCACAAAGGCATGAAAATTACAGAACCAACTATTACCAACATCCTGGAAGATAGGTTCAGTGCTAACTTTACCCCCCCCCAACACCCTAAAGGGCCCATATCTATACAGGAAGAATGCAGAGTCCCTGTAATCACAACTACGTAGGTGAAAGCTGCACTCTCTAAAGCAAAAAACACAGCATCCATGGGACCAGACAACATCCCAGGCTGCGTTTTACACAAACTTCAGAATGAACTGGCTCCCCACTTAAGCACCATGTTCAATAATAGCCTTGCATCAGGCTTTGTGCCCACTGAATGGCGCACAGCAACAGTTATCCCACTCCACAAAGGGGGAGCCACCACTGATCCCGGGAACTATAGACCTATTAGCCTTACGAGCCTGGTCTGCAAAGCCATGGAACGTATCATCATGGAACTCATAAACAAAGACATTGGTAACCTCCAAACTCTGGATCCCACCCAGTTTGGGTTTGTGAAAGGCAGATCATGCCTCCTGAACCTGATCGACTTCTTTGAGGCAGTCACCAAAGCCGTAGATGAGGGTAAAGTGGTTCACACAGCCTATCTTGACCTTGCCAAGGCTTTCGATACCATCCCCCATTCTGGAATTATAGCTAAACTCAATAAACTAGGCATAAATCACTACGTCACAAGACGGGTTGCCAACTGGCTCACTGATGGAACCCACACTGTAAAAGTTGCAGACTCCACATCTGACCTCAAACTAGTGACAAGTGGAGTACCACAGGGTTCTGTCCTGGGACCGCTCCTGTTTGGTATCTACTTCTCTGAAGTACAGGCTAACACAGAAGGCCACTGGCTAATGAAGTTCACAGATGACTGCAAACTAGGAGCCATAGTCAAGTCCCCAAATGATGTGAACATCCTACAGAAGGGCCTCTCTGAGACAGATGCCTGGTGTCACAGCCATGGCCTCAAGCTCAATGCCAAAAAGTGCAGTGTCATCCCCTTTGGTAAAAACTCTGTACTCATGAACTACCACATAGGCAGCAATCTACTTAACACCGAATGCGTGATAAGAAACCTTGGGACCCAGGTGGACAGTAGTCTCTCCTTTGATAGTCACATCACCACAGTAGTCAGAAAGTCCTTCTACGTGGCACACCTCATCATAAAAGGGTTCTCATCCAGGAAAAAAGAGGTCATTGTTCCCCTCTACTCATCACTCATTAGACCTATTATAGAGTACAACACCTCTTTTGGAATGTACCTCACAAGACATCTGCAGCAGCTGGAAAGGCCACAGAAGTACCTCACAAAGAGGATTACTGGACTCAAACAAATGCCGTACACTGACCGCCTCAAAAAACTCCAGCTTTACTCCGTAGCATATCGCCTACTCAGAGGTGATCTCTGCCTAACATATAAAGCTATGTCAAACCCAGAGCTGTTGGACATGCTACACCTAAAGAAATCCCAATCCCTCCGAGCGCTCTAGGGACCTAAACCTTGTCACCACAATAAACAGGACATGCTGGAGGGATAGATTCCTATCCCAGAGACTTCCCATACTCTGGAACAGGCTACCCATCTATGTCAAGCAAAGTTCTTCATTAGCACTCTTCAAGAAAAATCTTGATGAGTAGATGGGAAATAGGAAATACACCCCGGGGATCACTTCTGTGTCTCTGCTTGTCAGTGGCACAGGAAAATAACTTTCTTGGGTGGCATAAGCCAGGGAACCTTGTTGGCTAGGCTTGCATAAGCCCTTGGGCTGATAGCCTAGTACCTACCTATGAACCTATGAACCATTAGCTGAAGTTAAAAAGAGAAGTTCCAGAGAGTACTTATGAAATACCGTGTTTGTTAAAGAGACCACTATATATATATATATATATATCTATATATATATATATATATATATATATATATATATATATATATATATATATATATATGTCTGTACATACAAAGAAAAGTAACAATACATGTCTTTATTATTATTACTATTATTTTAATATTTATAAGCAAAGAACTGAAAGGCCATCTGCTGCTCTTGTGGAGTCTTTGAGCTGCTTCTTCTCAAAGTGGCAAGAAAGTACTGAATACTTTTTTCCTTTAGGCTAACAAATCAGGAGTCAGAGTAGAGGTGGGGGGAGGATCCAGAGCTTTTAAGAGTTTGCCTGTTGTTTTGTCTTGGGTAAGATATAACTCATATAGCCTAAAGGCTACTTCAGCAGCAGGAACAATAAACATTGTTTGCTACAATTACTGGGAAGGAAGACTAAAGTGTTCATACTGAATGCCATCCTCAAAGTTTTTATTGTATAGACAACAAATACTGTGAAAGTGTTTTTTTTTAACATTTCATGGCTTTCAGTAGCTTTGGGCTATGAGGGATCATTCCTGAACTGTTTAAGTTGGGCTACTGATGCACCCATGAATATTAATGATATAGAATGAGGATTTGAGTTTCACTTATTTATTTAAGTGGCAGTCACAGTTCTTCTGACAGATAATAAATATAAAGCTATTAGTACCTAATTATGACTTAGAAAAAGCAGCAAATCTAAGTAAAACCATGGTGATTTTATATACTGTTATTATGGCTGCTCAAAACTATATTACAACGGTTGCAACTGTGTGTTTAGTGCTACACATTATAACTTTCTGAATCCATTATAGCAATGTTTTTCTTTATATGCCCTGTATGAATTTTGTTTAAAATAACACTTAAAAAGTATACAGCAAACATACGACTACAGCTGATACTAACAATGCAATATTAATTATGATTAGGTTAATATTACAAAGACGTCTGAAATGGTATTAGAATATAATATGAAGCATTAGACAAGGTCATCCTGTGTGAAATTAACATAAGTTTGCAATATGAATACAGTAATATTATATGTAAGTACTGAATACAGTAGTGTTATAGTGTAGAAAGGGGATATTTTAGACAGAATAATTAGGAATGAGTGATACTATTACTTATAAAGGGAGAGATACACTTGATTAAATTAAGGATATCAGAATGGAAGTGAAACTGATGCATTTTCAGAAGGTTAAGAAAATCTTCAAATTTTGAAAATGCGTCAATTTCACTTCCATACTGATATCATATTGATATGGCAACCAAAGACACAACAGTAAAAGAGTAGGATTTATCCTAACAAACTCAATAATAATCTTTGGTTGAAAGTATTACCCTCAATGAAACATTTTCATCTTGAATATAATTAATATAATGTTTCTTTATCGTTTTTATGCATGTCTTGCATTACTTGCTAATAATTTAGTCTCAGGCATTTTGTATATAATGTAAATAATTGTACTGTTAATTTATCTTAAAATAATATGTTTCAAGTCGTTTACTTATTATATTTCAGTTCTTGATGCACTATGTCATCATTTTAAAGGTTTATTAAAATATTGTAAGCAAATAAAATAAATAAATTGATGCATTTTATGACAGTATTGTTGGGTGGGATAGGAAGGGAAAATGAAATCAATTGCCATAACAATATAATTTTTCATTTTATGGAAAAAAATGTTTATTAAGAGGCAAAATAATATGGTACATAGGACTGTTTAGCTTTCAGAAAGGAATCAGGAAAATGTGGTGTAAGTGATCATTTGAGAAAATAAATTGTGGCTACAGTAGCAGAAGGGGATTTTTTCAAAACTACTTGTACTTACGTGCAGCAGTGTCAACATTAAAGACATATAGAGTAACATATTATATTTATAATCTTTCTGTCATTAAAAGTGACCTAATTTACAGATTAATTTTCTGATAAGCAGACTATGTGCAAGAGTTGTCTGTGTCAGGGACATGATAACAAAACAAAATGTGGAATGGCAGTAGATGCCTATATGTGTCTGAAAATTGTAATCCCAGTGAGCTATACTCTGTTTGTTAAAAGGTAAGTGAAAAAGGCCATAAAACATATTCTATGTGCAATGAAATGAAGACGCTTTAAAACTTGAGAAGTAGTATATCTAGGAATGTGGAGACATGGGAGCTATACAAAAGGATTTACATCATGTCATTGTGTATTGGCAATATGCCAGGAAAGCATGTCTGGATGATGACAGAGGCTTATGAGCATATTGTATGGAAGTGCCTGTTAAAAGTGAACATCACAATAAGGGGAGTTCACCCTAAAGACACAAGGAATTTAATATACTTTGGAAGTATGTGAAGGTCTTAACAGGATTATAGAAATAGAGAGTAAATATCTTGGATGGGGTAGAGGATTATTGTTTTTAATAGTGTGCATCCATTCATTCCAGAAATAACTGTTACTAATAAGGTGCATCCATTTATTCCAGAAATTATCATGGTAAAATGTCATTGATTTAAACTAACAAGTATGTAGTCTTTTATTCCAATGGAAATACTTAAAGAAATACAAAATGAATAATGGTGATGTAAGTAGGGATCATGGTTTTAAAAAATTGAAGTTTGTGTTGAAGATTTAAATATATTTTGTATGATAATGTGGTGTAGCATGTTCACCAAAGATTTCTCAAAAATATATAAATAAATGAAGACAGTCTAGCATGCATGAAGACAACCACTGCAGTGCATGTGGGGCTAATTACAACTCATGAGGAAATCATAAATGAACTTTAGGGAAGGATGAAGTATTTAGAAGAAACTTTGATGTGCATGAGAACAAAGCCTTAAAACAAAATATATGATTTTCTGGGCTTAATGAATGGAGAAAAGGTATGAACTGGTGCATTTTTTTATGAAGACTTTTACTAGTATCCTAGAAAACTATGGATGATACATTTTGTTCTAGACAGAGATAACAAAATGGGGAGGCCAGTCTTTAATCAAAAAGTTCTGGCACTCAGTTGCTAACTTTAATAAATGCAGAGCAAAGGAATGATAAGTGATTTATGCAAGACCTAACCAGCTATTAATTAAAGAAGAGGTGAGACTGACTGATGATTTTCCCTTCCACTGTAGGTAAAGGTGGCTGAAGATATTTCCTGTGCTCTGTAGGTGAGGGTGATGATGATTCTCCTTTTCTTTAGTATAATGACAGAAGTAGTGTGAGCAAACAGTCTGGTACTTCAAGCAAGCTGGGTGTCTTGCCAGGATGCAATATCTTTCTGCAGT